>NW_010202796.1:46328-49704 GCF_000695765.1 Mesitornis unicolor | reverse complement strand
AATAGAGTTTGAAAATGAGGAGACTAGAAACAAAGAAATACAAGAATTTTAAAAAGGAAAAATAGCACAACTTTTGTCTAGAAGGAAATACAGTATATATGGTTTGCAGCATCTGAATAGTACGATTCAGTAGTATTGCTTGAAGCTTATGACTGGAAAATTAATCTATCAGCCACTGACATAGATGCTGAACAGAGGTGTTAAGATACAACTTGTATTGATATTGAATTGAGGCATAAGAGGAGAACAGAGATTTTTACCTGGAATTGTTGCTAAAGGAATTTTATCTGAACCTTAGTTTCACTAGAATATGAAAGCTGATGTGTATCTTGCATTCACAGCCTGAAGAAAAAAATAAAGGATCCGTTATTGGGCTCAGATAAAGGAAAATCTCTAAGCTAGCCCTCATCATTACTCCTGCTGTTTTTTATTCTCCTTATTTGTATAAAGCTGCTTTCATCAAACTTATATTTGTTATCATGAATTACTTATACATAAATATGCTGAATCATAAAACTGTGGTCACAGATCTTTAAACTAATGTGAAGCAGATTCACAATATATTATCTTAAAGGTATCACTTTGTAATACATTTGTAAAGTTATTACTATCAAAGTTACACAAATCATTTCTTAAAATGTTGCTTAAGAACTTTAGGCAGTGTTCAACATTCCTTCTCCACATTTTGAAAGAAAATTACATATTAAAATGGTATTAGTTTCAAGGGCAAGATTAGTCTTAAATGGATTTGATTACAGTGACTATAATTTAGCCTTTAGCTTACTACTCCTCTATAAGACACAAGTTTGACTTTGCAAATCAAGAGTTACCTGTGCTAATACAAATATTTGCTAAAATGCACCAGGGACCCAGCCTTTAGTTTAATTCCTCTGCAAAATATATTGAACTGTTCTCTTAATCACCTCAGGAAAATCTCATTAGCTCTCCCTCTTTTTTTTTTTATTTGGTTAGTTCCACACCTTAGCACAACTGGCCTTTTTTTTCTCCCACTATTCCCCTGGAGTTCAGGGAGACAGGATCATTAACCTATGAGCATTTTCTGCTTTCAAAAAAAAATTTAAAAGCCAAATTCTCAACTGAACATAAAGACAAGCAAAAGGAGAACTTCTCTGAAATTACCTTTAATCTATGGGAGAGGGGTGTCTAAATGCAAATGTATCCACAAATCTCTGCAGATCCATGGGAGATCAGTAATTCCAAAACAAGAGCTAATAACCCATTCTCTATGAAGGAAAAGCCATCCTTTAAAGACTGTTTTAGAGTGGTCAATATCAGGAAAAGTTTGAGTAAAAAAAGAAAAAGTGTTATAAAATATATTGATAGTTATAGTACAGTAACATGTAAATGATAAAACCATAAGTAGCCCTATAAAATACTCTCAGAAATACCTGTGAACAAGATCTCCGCACCATACCTAATTCCCAATCATTCTCCTGCAGAATAATGTATATTTCCTCCCCCGCTCTCCAACCTCCATTCCACAAATGGGTATCAGACCATTGCAGAAGCATTGTATTTCAAGGAAGAGAAAAGGAAATTAAAATGAGTTGGTAAATAGGATTCAAGGAATGAACAGCAGGGAAAAAGGAACATGACCTAGATTTGACAGATTTCAGTTCACTCTGTGACACTGCCTGTTCCCAAACTGTTGCAAGAATATTCTTCTGAAACTCTTCATTGAAACTAATATTTATGTGCTTTCAGTAGTTAAAAAAATGACAGGAACCAAAGAAGACAATTTCCTAAATTTGTCACTTCCAAAAATAACCTTAAAATATTTTTAAAATCAGTAATACATAAACCCTATAACATATGCATCAACTTGAACATGGTTAAAGGGAGTGTGGAATGCAACCAGCTGGTCCCAGACTATTTTTTCACCTGGCATGAAGAGTGCGCATTAGCCATGAGATTTCATCAACTTCAATTTACAAATTTTCATATACTTGATACTCTCCTTTCTCTATTCCAGATTAAGGAGAAATATACACTTGAAAAAGGAAAACTCATCTGAACTGTTGTTTGTTTCTCTGTAAAGAGCAGCTTTCAGGAACAAAGCATTCCAACGAGCTCTCTCTGTAAAAACAGCATCTCACAGAGACAATGAATGAATGGAGAATTCCACTTGTCAAGTTATTTTTTCATTGCTGCTGCATGAGATTGTGGCAGGAAGAGTCAGTACAGTCAGTTCACAAATCTCCAACACTTTTACCATTCCTTTAGGGAAACTACTCGTGCCCAAACTACAGTCTGTCCAGTCAACAGCAAAAATAGACAGCTCTCCTGAAGCTGCACCCTCCTGCTGAGCCATGGAGGGTACATCCTCCTTCAGAATTATCTCACTTCTTTTCTCCTCGTTGAAATAACAGAATTTGACAAATCCACTATGACAAAAAAATCACCCTCTGTCATATTTATTTTCCTATCACACACAAACCTTCAGATAGTGTGGTAGGATAAGGTTGCAAAACGAATATCCATTTTGACATTGTGAAGTGGTTTTGACTTTTCTGTTGTCCTGTAAATCTTCTCTCTTTATTTTTTGTGCCGTTAATCACCTTGTTTTTGCATCCTGGAATGGAATCTTGCTTACTTCTAACTCTATCACCATTGAGCAAAATCCTGGTACAGAAGGCTGACTTTGATTATTTGCTCATTTTGTATAAACATCAGCTAGGATGCCAGAGCTTGATTCCAGCCTAATTTCTACTTGTTTTACAGCATGACAGTGAGATTGCCTTCATTACTTCTATGCTGTACCAATGAGATCAGGAAGAAAGTTCAGAACAGTTCATCCTATGCAGGAGTCTAATTTATTCCTCTAGATTTCTAGGCGGCTTAATTTGTCATGAGCTCATCCCTATATGGGTGTTCTATATGGATGTTTAATTTTCACAGAACTGGAACCATGCCTAGCTGTGCTAGATGTCTTTCCCTCACACTTGCAGACTCAAGTCTTATCTAGTTTGAATTTATGACAGCTAAAATAACCCCATTTTGACCAAATGTTCAATCTCATTGTTAGTTCAGGCAGAGATTATAGTCATACTGTTCACATTGGGATGGGTATTGTTACATCAGCGCTTTCATTATAAACCCTGCTCTAAAAATTCATTCCAAGATGAAACATGATTGCCATATCAGTTCAATACTTGAAAGTCTTCTAAAAAGTTGAAAACAGTTTGACTATTTTTAAACTGTAAGATAACAAAAAGCAGAAGAATACTAAAACAAAATTTTCACTGTTGCCTATACATACAGCATAAAATATTTTTTCTCTTTGAAGCTGGCAATGATTCCACTTAGACTCTGTTAATCAGATTCACTCTAAGTCTTTACATAGGTGGAATGCGAG
>NW_010202796.1:27134-46297 GCF_000695765.1 Mesitornis unicolor | reverse complement strand
GAAAGAAAACTTGCAAATTAGGAAGAGGACACAGGTATCATTGCAAAGTAAAGGGAAAGCTGAACTTGTTCTCATCCACTATAAGAGCTTGATGTACTAATGGCGTGAGATAAAAGTGATAGCCCGATATCTCAGTCTTTTGAGTTTTCTGGGTGGAAAATCTCTTTGTGACTTGAATCAGATGTTTGCATTTCAGAACAACCATTCTGAGTAATACAGAATATATTAATTCCATCAGCATTTCACATTGAGTTGATTAGCATGCAACCCGGCCAGATAGGACATGGTAGACTGCAACCATCACAGCAGGACTTCTGATTCCAGTGTAGCTTTCAGGAAGCAGATGACATTAAATTGTTTAGCCAGAATCCTTGGCAGACTCGCAGTTTCATTCAGCCAGGCTTACTGAGGAACTTTCTAGATCAATATAATCAAAGAAAACTTGCACAGGAAGCTCCCTTCTAATTCCAGTCTGCAAGAAAACCACAGTTATTACTGGCATTTGCTTTAAAGCATGTTTTGAGACACATTTCTCTAGTTTTGACAAAAGATCAAACTGTCCAACTTAAAGAAAAGCTTAAGAAAGCAGCCTATTTATGCTCTTGATAGTAACCTTTGCCCAAGCAGCGTGGCAGGACTATCTTTCCCTGGCAGGAAACCGATTGACAGATGCTATATTCCCAGAGCAGGTAAACTCTTGACATGGCTGGCTGGGTCACATTCTTCCTTGGAACCTGCCATATAAAAAAAACAATAAAATAAAATAAAAAAATCACTGTACTGTTTATCACAGATGCCTAGAAAACCTTTCAAGTCAGAAGAAGAGCTTCCATCTTCAGCAAACAGCACGTTCTCTGCAACCAAGGCAATCCAAGCTGTTGACAAAGAACACACTTCTTGTAAAAAGCTTTCAGAGGCTTGTTAGTTTAGAGGCTGCAGAAGCAATTCAGTTTCAAATGTGCACAAAATTCACTTTAAAATTACTGAGGCAGCAACTTTCTGGCTGACAAATAGCTTACTGGTGAGTGAGAGAGAATTCAGTCATGGAGCTCACATGTCTCTCTTCTTTGGTTACTCCTGCCTGGACCTTGGAGAATTTTCTGCTACAGCAAGTGTTCTAGTACCTCAAACCTCAGTCTTCCTCTTCCTGTTACCAGAAATAAGTCAGGATTCTTTTTTATTTTCATTAGTTGTCATCTATTTTTTCTGCATTACTGCCAACAGCAGGGATATGCAATGGCCCTAATGAATTCTGCATGTTTGGTTGAAAAAAAGCCAACTCTTTTAGCTACTTCATCTCAATACAAGTTGCATCAATTAGCTCACAGACAGGTGAACACATCACTAGAAAATCTGACCTAGCAACTTCTTGCACAATGGATTAGAAGTGAGATAAACTGAGATAAAACCTTGGTTTTGCCAGGTTTTAAAACAAAAAATAAATAGACTGATCATACAGAAATCTCCTTAAGCAATAGGAAAAATAAAAACTGCCAGTGAAATGGACAAAATCATGCTGCAAATATGCAGTCAGACCTCCAATGGTAAGAAAGAATTGAAATTTGTCCTCAGAACCTTAAAAAGATGGCAGTGGGAACTTGAAGTTTCTCAATACACATGCCACTCCCTACAGTTTGATATGGTGACAGAAGCTACTTTTCAGAGTGCATTTATTATACAAAAAGTTGAGATTTGTGAAAAGATGCCATTGCTCTTCTCAAAGATCCTGCCTTGCCCTGAATACTGCCTGATCCCTGTTGAGTGGCTCCGCATGCACTGACTTGGGAGAGGAGTGTGCAGAAGATGAGGACAGCTACTTCTTTGTTGTTTCTAACTGAAAGTGGTCCTTACGAGCACTGGAAGTAAAACTGTCTTCCCTACACTCCTAATGCTGGTTTCTCAGCTAGCATAGAAGAGAATGAGCGAAAAGCTTACCACGCTCTAGTGAGAAGGCATGGAAGAAGGATGAATATGTAGAGAAGCAAAGGGAGATTAATAAACAGGCACTGGTGAAGATTGTCAGCAAGCAGGGCAGAAGGGAACGATTGGAATGGAAACCTCCACCAGAAGCAGGAATCGAAATGTGGTCAGGCAACAGCTTGGCAGTTTAGCAACAGAAGTACATTCTTCATCCCTCTCTAGTGCCAGATCTGCAGAGAGGATGACTTTATGCCACAAGTGTCCCTGTTAACTCAAATGGCTTACATCTGTGCTACTGTGCTACTGTAACCTGAGAGTGCTGATTGTAAGGTATTGTACTAAAATATTGAGCACTGCCGAAAAGACTGCTTTCCTTTGCATAACCTAATATCAAAGATTCCCACTGATCTCCAACCTCAATTACCCTATGACCATATGATCATAAAGAGACCAATATTTTGGTACAGATCTACTGGAAGATGCATTGGTTAATTCTAAAATTTCCACCTGTCTCATTTTCCTTCAGCTGAAAAAGTATGCAAGTGGTTGGCTGCACTTACCTTAAACCATCTAAAAAGATAATAGAGAAGGGTTACAGACAAACAGGTCTAAATTCAGTTGCCTAGCTGCGTCCGTCTGTCATTTGAGAGGCAGTCAGATGCCTAAGTTTAGGAAGCAGAACTAATCCCAGTGACTGATAGTGTCCAAGCCTAACCTCTAATAAGCATTTCACAGTCAGTACAAACCAAACAGTCATCTACAGAGAAGAACCACTGTGACCCAAATCATTAAAAAAAGCAAAACCAAACCAAATAAAAAAAAAAAACCTGAAGAAATTTTTGCCAAAATGTCAACAGCTAACCAGCCTAATCTTCTGAGATAGCATCCAGAGTCTTACACTAACATTATGCATTTCACAGTTAGGTTTTGTATTTTGAATGTAACAGTATGCAATACACTGCAATTTCATTCTACAACCTTAAAGAATTTTACACACATTAACTAATTACTCCTGACAAGACTCCTCTGAGATAGGTGTGAATGTATAATTTGCATTTTATCGGTGGGAATATGAGACAGAAGAAGATATTCCTGTCTCACACTGCTGTAAGTCTGGACATTTTGCTCTTTTCACTGATATCTGTGCTCACTCTAAAATACCACAGTAACTCCACTTATGTGTGAAATCTTTCAGTGAGAATCCCTTCCTTTCCTGAGCAGTTGCTTGAAACCTGACACAATATAAACTCTTGTGGTAACCAGGGCTTTCGGGTTAATGTCATAAAAAGATGGCAAACAACTTTCAACTAGGTATGGTCAAAAGTTCTTTGATGGATGTGCCTCATCTGGCAGAGACACTGCTAGGAACGTGATGTCTCTACCAGAACCGCTGGCAGGGAGCATGCAGAGGAGACCTGGGGGTTCCTCTGGGGTGGCACTGAGTGCTGGGATGCCCAATTCCTAACCAGGGAGGCAGAGGATTCTCTGACTCCCAACAGTCTCCTCACCAGCTCCGTGCTTAACAAGCTGCTGGGCTCGACAGAATTCTGAAGAAGCCAGCATGTATTTTGTCTGCTTGATTCTCCAAGCAGAGTCCACTAGCAGCTCCAGAGGAGAGTGTTTAATATATGAAGTACCGGAGAATAAATATGGAACTATTGCTTATGGGACCACAGAAGGCATTCCATTTGGTTCTCATTTAAATCCCCTTCCACTCCAAATTTTGTAAGAAATATATATAATTTACATTATATTTTTTTTGTAAAGTGAAAAATAGTTTCATCCCAATTCAGTTTTGAGGTTTTTTAATATACACTTTTAAGAGTAAAGGGAAATTACTGTTTTCATCAACAATCAATTCAGAAAAACACCATACTTCTTAATTTATAACACCTAGAACTGTATTTAAGAGTCCTAACACTTCAAAGAAATCGCTTACTAAGCTTACTGATGCCCAAACTTTGGATCAGGCCAACTACTGTCCTGGTTTTACTGGGATTGAGTTGAAAAAATCCATTTCCTGTTCAGCAGAGCTGTTTGATTTAGTGAAAACAAGTTGGTATTATAGCTTTAACTGGGACAGAGTTATTTTCCTCACAGGAGCTAGTGAGACTTTGTTTTGGATTCATGCTAAGAAGAATGTTGATAGTGCACCAATGTTTTGGTTGTTCCCAAGTAATGTTTACACTAACTCAAGAACTGGTTTTCAATTTTTGCCTGCACCTGTGTTCTTAGTTTCTTTTTTTGTTGTTTTGTTTGTTTGTTTGTTTGTTTGTTTATATCCCCTTCTCTCTGCACAAGAGGATGGGAGGGGAGCAAAAGCCCAGGGTTTTCTTGAACAGATGATTCAGGACAGATGGCCCAGCTGTGATCCAAGCTGACCAACAGAATGTACTCCATACCATAAATGTCACGCTCATTATAAATTGGGGAGTTTGCTGGGGACACCATTCTTTTTTGGATGGCTGCCAACTCCAGGAGGTCTAGCTCATTCAGTTCCTGAGGTTTAGCCCTCCCCCACTGCATTTTCATTAGCACATGGCCAGCAACTGCTGTTCGTGACCCGATTATAACTTTGATTGCTTTATTATTGTTGTTCCTATTCTTATTATAATCCATTAGTAGTAGTAGTATTTCAGTTCAGTTTATTTTAATCATTAAAATTATCCTTATCTCATCCCATGAGGTTTTTTTCCACTCTTACTCTGCCGATTCTCTATCCCAACCCCACCAGGAAGTGAGTGGCTGTGTGGAGTTTAGCTACTTGCCAGATTAAACCACGACAACTACTAATACTGAAAAATGGAGTTGAGAATAGTGACGGGAGCAAAAGGGAAATTAAAAAAAAATCTCTTATTTCATAAGGGAAAGGCCCAATTTTACTTTTCTAGCAACTGTCAGCAGTCTATCCAGCTATGTAGATAATTGCTTATGCACACCTACACTAACGCAGTTGAATTTGATGAGGGTTTTCGTAGCAGAATTTCTCCTATTTGGTCTTAAAACTCAAGAGACTTCTAATTTATCACACCAAACCCATTGTGTTTTCTGTGCTTCAAAACTGGTATTAAAAAAGAAAGGAAAAAAATCTAAAATTTATTCTAAAATATACTTGCCTGGAAAACAGCAGTAAGCATGAACTTGAGAAGGAGTAGGAGAGGCAGACAGGGAAGATGGGTCAAACAAATGGAATTCCAGCCACTGAAAACAACTGAAAAATAAGAATGGATTTTAACTTAATTTATGTGCATTAACAGAATATAAAATAGACACCTTTCCTTGTGTGGCAGATGCACCCACTCTACTAAAGACCTGAGAAAGACCCAACAAAGACAGTGCTAAAGTTTCTGGCCCTCGTGGCGCCAGGACTGCCTCCCCCCTCACAGCTCATGTCTGGTCCACACAGTGGGGGTCAAAGGCGGGAAAGTTGGGGTCCTCAGCCAATAGGGGCTGACATGACCATGTATTGACCACAGATCAGATTCGACCAGGGTATAAATGGGGCCCCATCGGAGGACTCATTTGAGTCGGTCCTTCTCGGAGCAGCAGGTCTGCAGTCGGGGACTCTCCCCTTGAGTTGGGATGCCACTTAAGGTAACTTCTTGAATTGAGCGCCGACCCTTTTTGGTGAGTGAGTGAGTGCACATTTTGGATCGTTTGGCCAAAAACTTAAGAATTCTTAACTCAGCTGTGTCTGGTAATATTCCCAACCAGCATATCGAACCTGTATTTGTTAAATGTCAGTGGAAAGTTGTTTTAGTGAATGAAGTTTTGTCTGCTTAATTTCAGTTGCAGATTAAAGCTTGTTTGAGATCATTATTTGTGTGTGTGTAGCCATTTTGGTGTGATTCCGTGACACCTTGCAACCCACATATCTCTGCAAAAGGGGTTGTTCACATTCCAGGCAGGCAGCTGGGTAACAGAAATGGCTGAAATGCCATGATAACATCTCAGGGCCTGTAAATAGTGTGGCAATTATCTTACCTTTCTTTCTTTTAGCTTTCTTGAAAGGCGGCATGTTGAGGTAAATGAAATCTCCCTGGTAAGTAATTCCTGCAGAAACTAGGTATGTGTAAAATGATCACTGTGTACATTCACATTCGTTGCTTGTATTTTGCAAAGCATGAAATCAAAGGCTTATTTACTCATGATTCACCTTTCTGGAGTCAAAATGCACGTCAGCTGCTGACTCATTTCTGTTCAGAAATGTAAAGATATAAAAAGGCAAAGAAATCTTTAATTACTAAAGGGAATAAACCTGCATAACACAGGCATGCTACATTATAGATGATCTGATGTGGCACTTCTGCAATTTAATAGAATGCATCAAGAAACAATACACAATACAGCATATGACATAAACTTCCAATTTCAACAGATGTTCTCTTTGCTACATTCAAGTCTTTTACTGTGCCTTGAGATATTTATGGAAGACTCAATTCCATTGTAATCCTGGGTAAGAGGTGATACATAGCACTAGGATGTGCAGCACCATAAAAACAGCTCTGCAAGGCAACTAAATTCTGTGAAAAAGACCCACTGGAATAAACATGGTATACAGAAAAAAGGTGATAGATGTCAGCGAAAACTACAAGAAATCCACTGTCTGCATACATCATTCCCTGTGGCTAAATCTATCAGTTCCATTGGCACATAAAATGCTTGTGCTCTGGAGAAAAAACAAAGTATTAGACAGCTAGATCAGAAGGATGAAACACAGCTTCAAAGTTCTTGAGTAAGATGAGAGCAAAGCAAGCTTTGTATGGTTGATTGAGAATGGATAGAGTAACAGATGTGTTGTGAAAGAAATCACAGCCTCTGTTGAAAAGCTCTGAGACCCTTGCATTCAGTCTACAAGGAATCCAGACCACACAACTCTGTCTGCAAGTCTATTTTTTTTTGAAAATAATAACAAGACAAATATTTTGCATATATCGGCATAACAAAAGAGATATTATGAATGCAAGCTTTGTGGCTCATTAGAAAATAAGGGTGCATGAGTGAAGAATGATAATATATAAACTCAGTTGTTAATGCCATGCTGAAATTTTTGGGAAAAAAAAATAACTGCAATTTGATGGGGTGTTTTTTTAATAAATAAATAATCTCTAACTAAATTTGTAGATGTGGTATTGCTTAGATTGATTTTGCCTAATTAAATTGTATTGACTCTCCAGATAAGCAGGGGTCAGAGTTGTAGAATGTCATGGGGAGAGACCCATATTAGAGTTTCTGTGGCTTAAATTCTTACACTCTCAGGATCTCTTTGTTTGGTCCAGTTTCAAGCAATTATAGACTGAACTGAGGCTTGTGAGTGAGCCTCAAGCAATCTTCATCTCGTCCTGTTCCTATTTCCAGGTGAAGCAAGGCCAGGGTCCATGAGAGAACTAGGGCATTTTCCAAAGGATTCCTAAGTCTCAAAGAGACTGGGATCACAGGACAATATTCATCTGGAAAACTAAAAGGACAATATCAGCACATTTTAAAAATTGTATTAATGTTACCATTATTAATGTTTATTATTCTGTTATTTGGAATAGGGTAGCTTATAGAAAATCTCCACTGGAAAGAAACACAACAGTGTCTTGCTACATTTATACAATCACAATGATCTTGTATCCCAAAAAGCAGAAGGGGGGAAATAATAGAAAATTGCTTGCACCATGAACTATTCAGGTCTCTTGGCTGTCATTATAGTTATTGTATCCAAATAGATGTAGACAGCTTAATGCTTTGCTCTGATCTGCTATCTTATTTCCCAAAGACATACTCAACACTAATGACTACCTGCATGACACAATTGAAATCATAATTACTTTTCATTTAACAAAAAACATCTAATGAGGAGTTGTGAGGTTTTCCCATATCTCAGTATACTGCTTTGGGACTCTTAACCAGTCTGTTTAGAGCAATAAAGATAAATATAAAGACTGGTAGAAATTAGACACTTCTAGTGACCCCTAATTGTACAACTTCAAACAAAGCAGTAGAAAAATAAAAATAAAAACCAAAGTAATAATAAAACCCCATGTCATGGTATACCAAATGACAGATGATTATAATGGAGGACAGAAGTGACAACACTAAGGAGAACTTTTTCAAATGCTCAGAGAAACAAATGCATGGGTGAAGAGACTTGAAATTTCATTGAGTAAATGGAGACAGAGAAGAAGAAATTATCTAAGTGGAAGAAAAACCAAGACTGATAAAAAGAGATGAAGGAGTAAATTAATTTCATTGTAAGATAAAGAACAGTGTTATGAAGAAGGCAAATGAAATGACAGCTGGAAAAGGACATACAGGAAACTATATGCATAAATTGCAAATTGTAAGTTTCATTAAGTATTCTCCATTTTCTGACTTCAGAGACTGAAGGGGGTGAAAAATGTAGGTGGGTTAGAAACTAGAAAAAGAATAATGAAATAGTGATTTAGATGAGCTCAAAACCACTAAAGGTTTTTTGAGACATCAGTTGTAAATGACTGTAAATTATTATCTTGTGAAATCTCTTATCTGTGGAACATTAGCGGTGGTTGCACACCAGCTCCTAGCAATAGTGAAAATATCTTTGTGTTGGAACCTTTTAAGAAATGGCAAAAAAAACAAACAGCTGTAAATCCGTCTTAACTAACTTCTTATAAGAGGATTTGTTCTCAGTGTCAGTCAAGAAAATAATTTGTTGTGAACTACCAATCGGGCTTGGTTTGATTTTTTTTCTCCTTTTGAAATGTATACAAACTGTATTTAAGAGTATTTTTTTGGTAACCTTCCTAATTCCTGAGCTATAGTGTATGACACTACATACACTACTATACATTTTCAACATTTGAGGCTTTGAAGGTGAGCATCATTGACTGATTTTATATGTACACTTAGGATTATTCATGCAGAGAAGACCATACTCTTAAAAGAGAGATGGAAAATTTTCTGTATTCAATTAAAATGGCTTTTAACAGCTTTATGCCTCAATTTCCCATTAGAAAAGCAGAAATATCTCCTTTCCTGTTTGTAAGAATACATTTCTTTATGTTGCTCAGTGACACTGTGCAATATTCCACAGTGGCATTCTTCTGGTTAATTTATAGGTAAATGTAAAATTACTCCCAACAACAGTGTTAGCCAAATATCTTTGGCTCAGGTAAAATACACAGAATTTTAAATGAAAATAATTTATTATTAAATTCTGTGTAGAGGACATAAGGTAGAGGAGGAAGAAGGAAGAGGCTGGTTTGGTTGAAAAGAAACTGTAAGAAGTAACTGTGCAGTTGTGTTGTTCTGGACTCATTCTAGAGGTTTTAAAACAGAGTTTTAAATAAGAAATCTTTGTAGAAAATGTAAAGTCCTAAATTCAATGGATTTTGTTGTCAGAAAAAAATTGAGCATAGTGCCATATGGTAAACTGATATGGAATAAAAAGAAAATAGAAGACGCCTAAAGAAAAAACATCAACATTTACATTCATAGGAGCTATAGCAGATTACCAGCAGAGTCCCTCAAAGAGGACATCAAGATCAGTTTAATCTACTGTTTTCATTAACAACTTTGGCACAAAACATTGGATTGAACTTCTAAAACCTGCTGAGGACATGAAGTTTGAAGGTACTACCAGTAGAGGAGTAGAGATACCATCCAAAATCCTAAATTACCTCAAAAGCATATGTAATAAAATGAGATTAAATTCATTATGAATTTTAAGTTAATATACTTGGGCTCTAATACAAAACTATCACCCAGGAGTTCATCAACAGATTAGCATGTAAGACTCAGTTACAGGATACCTGTGAACTTCCAGAATGAAGCAGCAGTGTCAGCAGCCACAGCCACAGAAGTGGTGCCTATAATGTATATATGTTTTTATATAGACATATATATACACACACATATATAGTGCCTGTATAGTATATATTGTGTCTATACTACTATATATAGAGGAGCAGAGCCTGATCTGGTGTGGTGTCTCTGCCATTTGCAAACAGAACTTCAGCAGAATATAGAAAGGATTTTAAGTATTGTATTAGTAGATCATAGAAATAGTTTTTCACTTGCAGGTGTCAGAACTGCTTGTCGTTTGGACTACTTGCTGCTCCAGATTTGTAGGTGGCTTATCTACACCACATCATCTGGATATTACACAGTCACAAAAGGCAGGAGAAGAGAGAAAGCAGAGGAGATGAGAGAGATTATCTTTGTCAAATGCAGCAGTGAAATCAAGACAAGTAAGCTAGAGTCATGCACCTTAATTTGATCAAGGAGTAGATCATTAGAAGCCTTGCTTCATGCTTAAGGGCAGAAGGCAGACAAGAGAAACTTGAGGAGAGAGATCCAGAGAAAGTCTGTGCAGTGCAAGAGTTTTGAAGATAAAGGAAAGGAAACAAAAGAGGTGGGGGGGAAACCTGAGAGTGAAGTGGGAGCCAGAGAAATTTTGTTAATGTAAGATACTACAAGAGCATGCTTTTAGGCAGTGCATAGTTACAAGCTGAGAGGAAAAGTAAGAGCCTCCAAAATAGGCAGGAGATGAGGAAATTGAAAAGACAGGTGAGACCCCCCCCCACCCCCCCGAGCAGGATTCAAGTGGAGCATTTGATTCTGACACCATGGTGAGCAGTGGCAGATGGGAAGAGACAAGAGGTAGAAGAAAGAAAGGTTCAAGGAGGATTCTGTGTACTTCAGAACAGAAAGAGACTTCAGAAACCTTGATATAAATTTCCTATGGAGACATCAATTTTATGACCTGAGGTGGGAGGAAAGGAGAGAAACCTCCTATAGTATTAGTATTAGTATTAGTATTAGTATTAGTATATTAGTATATTAGTATATTAGTATATTAGTGTATCAGTATTAGTATATTAGTATTAGTATCAGTATTAATACATATGATTGTGTTGCCTTGGAAGGATGATGATAACCCAGAAAAGGTTCTGGAAAATTTTCTCTGAATGCATTGCCTGCTTGCTGACTAGAAGCAAGGTCTTGTTCCCAAAATCAGTTTGGAAATAATTATTAGTATATTAGTATATTAGTATATTAGTGTATCAGTATTAGTATATTAGTATTAGTATCAGTATTAATACATATGATTGTGTTGCCTTGGAAGGATGATGATAACCCAGAAAAGGTTCTGGAAAATTTTCTCTGAATGCATTGCCTGCTTGCTGACTAGAAGCAAGGTCTTGTTCCCAAAATCAGTTTGGAAATAATCAAGAAAGCTACTCAACACATGCCAACAGCCTTTGTGCCCTTGAGATTCTGCAACAGTGCAAACCCCAAGAAACTGTAAGTCCAGTGAAATACAGAAATGCATTAATATTAAAACCAACGAAAGAGCATAGAAACTTGGAACTTAAAACACAACTGGCTGAATAGTCTGGTTGTTTATAATAAGAAAGCTTTTCATTGGCTCCATTATTTCAGGAAAGTGAGATCTATTAACAATCAGAAAGTCCCTACTGTGACAGGGAACCCAAAGTGCCCGCCTTTCACCACAAATTAAAAGAAACAGATCTGTTCTTATGTCTACAGATAGGACAATTATATCCAAAGTAAGTAGGGATTTGGGACACACATCCTGAAGGGCCTGGCTGTCACCAGGCAAACGCTGAATATTTCCCAAAGCCCAGATCCTGTCCATGACTTCCCACATGCAAGGTCAGAATTTACTGATTAATGTCAATTTTCTCTCTCCCAGAACAAGCTGCAAAAATGTGTCTTTGCCTTGTATTCCTCTCTATGAGGAAGAAATAGTTTTCTCATTCATATTTACAAATTCTGTCAAGGGTGAAAGAAATAAACAGTCTCATGACTTCATAGTAATAAAGCCAATCCAGAAATAGGAGACCTTTGATCAAATAGCAAAAAAGAATGCCCTACAATGCACAATCAGAACTAATTCCAAGTTTGATATTAACAAGTAACTGGCTTTATTTGCAACAACAATGCTTTACTCTCAAGAGATTATCTCCATGGTCTTATAGTGACAAAACCAGTCTTCATCTATAGTCTTATAATAAAAAAAAATTGTATTAGGGTCTTTGAATCAATACCCTTATTGCTTTTAATTAAAATGGATTGGAGAGACATGGGAACTCATTTAAATAACATCTCAATTAGGTACTGAAGATTCACATACAGTTCCTGTAGTGACACTTGCATTGCAGGCAAAGTTTTGCAGAATTAGTTAACATAATGAAGCCTGAGGCTTTCAAAGGTATTTAAGATTGTGCTTGGACCCTTTACTAGTGAGACTGCTGAAAAGGCCGCTTTGCCTTGGAGACACTTGCAGAAATGTAGACACTTTCACTGAAGAATTATGTGAAGAGAAGGACTCTTACCCCGTGGTAACCAGCTGCAATATGACACAATGTGGAAGTCACCAAAGACCTTTCTAGCAGCCAGGCATAATTTCGTCTCACTAACAGTTTTCCTGAATTGTTTCTATTTTGTAACAGAAACACCTGTGAAGTATTCAAAAATAAACACCCCTTCTAGACTGACTTACGACATTCATGAGATCATCTGTCCCTGATAAGGACTCCACTCTGCTGGACAGAGCAAAGGCACTGTGCAGCAGACCATGGATTCCTGGACAGCCCATAGTCAGTTTTGCCAAAGGTATCTTGTACCACTCCAATAAGCTTCCACAGAAAGCTCAAATTGCAGCTGGGGAGAAGGCAAAAGACTTCTGCCTATGTAAATCTATGCACAAGGCCACCAAGGGTACCACAGTGAGCAAATTCTGTGGCCCCAGGAGCTCTGTACAGCCTGGGGAGTTGTAGTTCCCCCTCCTAAACCTCAGAGTAAATGTCTGCATATATCCACGTAATGTATTCAGAGCTACACACCTCCTTCTAAAGGACATCTAGCAACACCACCGCTGCAAACGTTTCAGCACTCAAGCAACCTTTAGTGGAATGGAAAACAAATAACTTGGCGAGACAAAAATAGTTTAACACTTATTTATAGACTGTCATTACCATTTCATGCCAGATGGAAAACACAATGAGCTTGCAGGTGAGAAGCTGCACTTGTCAAAACCAGGTCATATGAAATCCTGCATTTTATCAGTGGTCCTTTGGAAGCGTTGACAAAGTCTGAGACACTGGAATTTAATTTTGGATTTTTTTTCTTTCTATTGATTACACACCCACAGAGGCCAGCTGAAAATGAGTGATATGAAACACTGAAGTGTTTTAAGGGACAGAGAAACAACACCCTCTACAAAATACTAACATGTGATCACCAAACAGACATATTCAACACATTTTGTTTGACAGAATAGAAGCGGTGACAACAGTGAAATTCAGAAGCTGAAACAACTTCCAGAATATTTGAAAAGAAAGTAGCACATATAAAATGTCAACCCACAAATGTCTAGCCTATACGGTACCACAAACTCAATACTTCCTTCCAGTTTAGCTGGAAGGCCAACTGAATGCAAAAGATGATAAGAAACAGTGACATGAAGGCTAACACCATGTCACAACAGAGGCACCTCAGCATAATGTGTCAAAATGAGGCATTTGTCCTTGAGAAAATAAAGTGGTCTAATTTTATATAAATATGTTTATATAATTTGAGATATCTTTGCATATATTTATACACACTGACATCCACACAAATTGACCTTAAATGCACACACGATCCTGAATAAATAGACCACATCTGTGAGCACACCATATGATCTCAATCAAGCAGTTCAAACAGCCCAGAGGGATGTGAACAGCACTGGAAATCCGAGGAAGTCAAACACTTTTCTTTCAGAGTCCCTTAGAAAACAGAGTGTGGGCACATTACGTAAGAAATTCAAATCCACGTGCATCTGAAGAATCTGCTTCTGCCATCAACATTGCAGCTTTTCAGCAAAAGTCAGTGGAGAGGCCTTTGGTGGTGCATGTAGCCCTTTCCATAGGCTGATGGAGAGATGCTCTCCTCTCCGGGGCTTGGTCAGCCTGGGTGCCGGTGCGCTCCTTGCCTCCTGGTCACACCTACCCACATCAGGGCTCTGTCACAGCAATTTTATTTCCATGTCCCCTCCAGCTCTGAATACCCTTCTCTCTGAATTTCTGACTTTACAAGTGCCAAGATTAGATTTAAAGGGTAGTTAACAGGCTTTTTGTTAAAAGTGTTGCTATCACTTGTATTTATAGTTTAATCCATCAACAGACTCTTGTTTCTGCCTTCTCATTTTAGAGTGAGCTGCTTTCTGGGGAAAAGAGATCACAGCTGGAGCAATGAGTTTTGTAAGGACACTCCAAAACAGCATTAGAGGGAAAAAAAAATCAAGGCATCTCTGTGTTTCCTTATGCATGTTTCATTAGCATAAGTTCACCGAGTCTCACAAAGCTTTCAGACATGGAAAAGATTTTATTACTGAAATTGCTGTCACAGGTTCTTCTTAAGGCTGGGAAATGTGAACACACATGACTAAGCACAACACTGTCCTGAAGAGCTCACTTTAACTATGTGCTATAAGGCTACCCCCAGTTGGGGTATTTTTCTGAGCTGCAATCTGGAAGCCAAATTTTCAAAGAACAGATTATTACAGGTGACTATGAAAGTTTATGAAAGGGTTTAATGAAGTTAGCTACCTTATTTCCCCAGATGTTCAACAGTTTTTAGGCACTTCTCTCCGTATTAGATGCCACAATTTAATTTATTCTTCAGTTGTAATTTCTTCTAAATACCAAAGTAAACCATTTTCTTCCTGTAAGTCTTCTAAGTAAGTGTTGCTGTCTCAAATATGTTGCACATACCCAGTTTTTTTAAAAAAAGTAAGAACACAAGCATTTTCATTTGTCACACATTTGCCTACTCATAAAAGATATTACATCTGTCTTTGTCATTTTCAGGTCCCCCATTCCTAACTAGAAATAAATAGAAAAGGTTTTCATATTCCTGGGGAAAAAACCCTAAGCAGCTTGTTCCCTTCTAAAATGGCAATCCCTGTGAAAGCTAGAAGCAACATGTATACTTGTTTATTTTTACAAAGTAATAAGACTCTGAGCTCTGCTCCTTGAAGAATTGTCTGTTACAAACTGTCAGCTACATATAAATCCATCATCATCTTACACATCCATGCTATAGACCTTTCCCACAACCTTTGGGAAAAATACCTTCTTCCCTAACCCCTAAAGAAATAAAACAGATTTCCATGAGGCAGCTGTATCACAGAATCACAGAATCACAAAATCACAGAATATTAGGAGTCGGAAGGGACCTCAAAAGATTATCCAGTCCAACCCCCCTGCCAGAGCAGGATCACCTAGACTAGGTCACACAGGCGGGTTTTGAATGTCTCCAGAGAAGGAGACTCCACAACCTCTCTGGGCAGCCTGTTCCAGTGCTCTATAACCCTTACAGTAAAAAGTTTTTCCTTGTGTTCCGATTGAACCTCCTATGCTCCAGCTGTAAAATGTTTATGCTTGGTTAAAATCTTGTCGTCCTTGAGAATGCAGAAAACACAGGAATTGCTATATCTGATCAGCTCAATGATCCATCTCACTCACTATCTCGCCTCCAGCCCTTGCCAGTACCTGGAGGGAGCATAATGAAGCTGTTTTTAAGAGGGTGCTTGTTATCACTGCGCAGTGTGCCCGATACGCCATTACCAAGGAAGAAAACAGGCTCTTCATCCTATTCAAATTACAGACAGGAAAAGATACAGCCATTATTTAGAACCTGCAGAATTTCATGAGTTAAGAAACAAGTTGGCAAAAAAATTGATTGAATGAAAGAGTACAGATCCTTGGCTGCACTGAGATCAATTGACTGACAGTGAGCTGAGGATCTGCTCCAAATCATCACATTTGCAAACTTCAACAGGGATTTTTCTTCTTCTTAATTAATTTTTAAACATAGACAGCCATCTAATGAACTAATAATATTTTAGGATAAGTTCTTGAGTAGATTGTCAACTCTGATTTACTATTAGTCTTAGGAAGATCATGAAAATATTTTAGAAGCAGACCAAAACATGTAGGGAGGAGTACATATTAGAAGGTTGCAGCAATATGTTAACCTCTTTTTAATAGGAAAAAAATCCTCAAAATATTTTTGTGCTTTTTACTGAACATCAGTTTTGCATTACAAGTAGAGCATCAGTAGAGCATCAGGTAGGGACACATTCAGATTTCATGCATGGCTTGACTATGAAGATTAAATTGTTACACGGTGACAACATTTAAAAAAAAAACATAGCAAAAACATGCACATATTTAAAAGTTTTTTTAGAATCTGACATGTGGCATGGATTTAAGCTTTCACAATGGCAGAATTTGCTCAGAGCATGCATTTCTTGAGTCACGCAATAAAATATAAAATAATCCAAAAATTGTTTCAATAATTCCAAGAGCCACAAAATCTCACTAAGTCTCCTTTGAGTCACCCCAGAGACTAAAGCATTCCCCCTAAAGCAGCACTGGAAGTAGAAACCTTGCTCCTTCCTTTACCCTTTTCTTATTCCAAACCCATGAAAAGAGAAAGAAAGAGAAGACACTTGGAGAGAAGAGCTGGAGCATTCTTCTGAGCTTCTTTAGATGTTGAATGGTCTCTATACCATTGACAGAAGATGAAATATGGACAGGGAACTTGAATTGCACCTCAATCTTCTCATATCAAGACAAGAAGATGTAAACACAGCTCTAAGCTATTAGCATAGTGAATGGGCATTCACAGTTCAAGTCATCAGACAAAATGAGAACCTATGAACGCATCTAACCTGCACCATAAAGCCATTGGCCATGCATTTTGAGGAGCTAAACTATGTGAATAACATATCCAGGCTCTTTATTATTACCTGTTGGCTCCCATAGGAGAAGAAAACCACAATGTTTACTGTGCTAAATCCCATAACCATAAATTATTCTATACTGATGGAATAAACTATGATCTCATCAAAACTAGCATGAAATTGAGATCAGAACTGAGCCAAAAAAACTTGTGTTTGTGCTTTAGGTAGAGGAATTTTGCTCTAACTAAAATTTGCTCTACCTAGTAGCAAATTTTAGGCACAAAGATATAGTAAGGTCATTCCTCAGCTGCAATAGTCAATGGTGGCAGGGTTCATTTCCAACATCTACTATTTAGTCGAGAGGTGAACTGGTTTTCCAGCTTTTATTTTTTCCCTTGAATTAAATTATGTGCTGACATTCACCTATGAAGGTGCTTTGAAACCTTACATACATGATTTAAGATTTCCTGCTGGAGAGGGATTTTTTGCAAGGTCACATAGTGATAGAACAAGAGGTAATGGCTTTAATCTTAAAGAACGTAATTTATATTAGATATTAGGAAGAGATTCTTCACTATGAGAGTGGTGAAGCACTGGCACAAGTTGGCCAGAGAAGCTGTGGATGCCCCCTCGCTGGAAGTGTTCAAGTCCAGGTTGGATCGGGATTTGAGCAACCTGGTCTGGTGGGAGGTGTCCCTGCCCATGGCAGGGGGTTGGACTGAATGATCTTTAAGGTCCCTTCCAACCCAAACCATTCTGTGATTCTGTGGTTGACAGGAAAGGTTGTTGTGATTCTATGGGAGTTATTTATGACTTCGGGGAATGAACTATGACAGTATGCATATGTGTGTGTGTATATATACATATACGTGTGTGTGTGTGTGTGTGTGCATATATATCTATATATGTGCACAAGCCCTTATTCCTGAATGGAGGAACTGAATTCAAGGATAACCTGTCAGTTTATTAATTGTTAACTGAATTAGGTTATAGAGAAACAGCTGTATTTCTGTATTAGATCAAGTGGCACAAATCTTACCAAAAATGAATATTTTCAGCCAAGATTTTTAAAATTTGTGCAATTTCAGGCATCTTAAAGTAGAAGATTTTCTTCTCTTTGTAAATCAGACATTCTTTAAAAATTCAGACGGAGCATCTCAAAATTAGAAGTATTTAAGAACTGTAGCTACTTTCAAGAATGGTCTAAATAAATGACAAGAACATTTTACTTTGCTGGGTACCACATCTGCTTTCAGCACTTACAGTTTTGATACCAGCTTATTATTTTAAGAAAATGCCAGAGGTAACTATTTAATCTAGCTGGTGAAAGAGGTGCTGTCCACTTTGCAAATCCACTTCTTGAAGACAGAACTGGATCCACAGTGGATTAACAGTGACAATAGCAACAACTTTCCTTTTCTAAAAGAATTTTAGTGCACATATGACCCCCTTACACACACTATA
Source organism: Mesitornis unicolor (assembly GCF_000695765.1). Taxonomy (NCBI): domain Eukaryota; kingdom Metazoa; phylum Chordata; class Aves; order Mesitornithiformes; family Mesitornithidae; genus Mesitornis; species Mesitornis unicolor. The sequence goes on along the minus strand of NW_010202796.1, from coordinate 28,188 downwards.
GAGAATTGTTTTCACAGAATGGCAACCTCCATCTGGAAGAAATGCCAGTAGAAGAATCCTGGTTTTAGGAGAGTCTCTGAGGGAGCTATGTATCCCCAGACTAACCCAGTCCTAACAATTTAAAAATTAAAAATCCACAGCATCTTGAACAGAAGCAAGCAGCAGATGGAGAAACATTATGAATCATAAGGGCAGCTAACCATTGCAACTGCCAGAAGGAGGTAAGCAACCATAACAACAACCCAATTTGTTTTCCATATATCAAGACTTAAAAGTAAACTGAGTCAAGAAAACTAGACAAATCCAAAAGAACTGAAATATTGCAGGATTGTATTTCAAAAACAGTCTGCATCTTGTAGGACAAATCTCAAATTCTGAACAGAGACATTAAATTTCTGTTAATTTCTTAGCCTGCTCTATTCAAATGGGCTTTCCAGGGAATATCAAATCAGTAACAGAAATAATAGAAAACCTAAAATGACAGAATTATTGTAGAAACAATAAGCATCGATAATAGAAAACCCCAAATTCATAGGCAAATAGGTGGTAAAACTCAATTCAAAAGACAACTGAACAAAAGGAACTTCTCTTCTGATGTGGACTTATCAGTTACCCAAAGAACGAAAAAGAAACTTGTTTCTTATGTATGGCCTAATCCTATTAAGAAACCAAACAAAAATCCTATGCTTTTCTCATTTGGTGAATCAGTTTTAGCTGGAAGAGCTTAAAGGCTCCTTTGACTAGTTTGCTAACATGATATTTGAAAGTGAGGAAGACTCCTGAAAGTAGCACTTTTTTTTTTTTTTTTAAATTTATTTCATACCTTTGAAAGAGGCTGGAAAGTCCCTTCTCTTATTTAGTTACTGAATATCCTGGCCATGACTGTGACCAATGGCTAATAGTTGTCTTCTGTTCAGAATCTTGGAAATAGCTTAAAATGTTCTCAAGATTACTTATTAAATATAATTTATTTTATTAAAGCCCATTAAAATGAATTTTTCCCTCTCTTCTATTATAGACTATTGAGTCAATTGAAATGCACAGTGTCTATATT
>NW_010202796.1:10759-27103 GCF_000695765.1 Mesitornis unicolor | reverse complement strand
GATACTTAGGTTTTATTACATCTATCATTCTAAATTTAGTGTAAAGTAGAAGGAGTTCAGTCTCACACATTTGTTCTCAGAGACAACTGAAATTTCTTGTTCATACTAGCTTCCTCTATACAGTGAGGTGGTATGGTACAAGAGACATAGTTATCTTCTGGGGGTTGCAGTACACAGCCCGGATTATTTTTTGAGATGTAATAAGAGGTATTCTGTACATAATACATCATTAAATTAAAAATAATTATTGCATTATTCAACTAAAATTGGAGGGATAATAGTATGTGGATTTCTCCACTGAACTCAATGTCTCTGTAACAGTTTCACAGAACAATGTCATTTGAAGTAATCAGTTTTTAGTATAATAGCTCAGGAACCATAAATTATTTAAAACTACATTAAATGAATGAAAGTGACATAAAACAATTTGCACTGAAAGAGGAGGATATTATTTCCAAGGCAGAAAAGACAAGAATACTGCCTCATTCAACAAGCTTGTTAGTCAGTAGACTCACCAGTGGGATGTGGAGCACCTATCTCTGCAAAAATCTAAAATACAACATAATAAACCAAGAATTACTCCAAAATCTATCAATGTAGCTTAAAGACCAAACGGATGTGCCTGTAAATTGAGCAACAAAGACTGAAGAATGACCTGAGCTAATCAATTTTCCTTCCCATAAATTTACCTTCAAAATACCTAACGACAGGTGTCAAGATTGGTACACAGAACCAAAAAACAACTACTGAGCACAGAAAAAGATGAGCACATTTTTATTTCATTTTCCACGATTTAGTCTTGAGAAGTGCTTTGTTATTTAAAATGTTGAAACCTAATAGCATCATTAAGTGTTACTTCTGAAGCACTATTCAGAAAAACTGTTGTCAAGAACATGGCTTTAACCCTTGAAGTAGGATATGGTGAATACTAAAATGGGTTCTATCACAGCAGAAGGAACCTGTCAAAGTTTCCTTTAGAAACCACTGCTAACAAAATGGTTTTCTTTCTATTTTAAGGTTCCCCAAACTTCATTATCATTGATATTGCTTCCTCAACATTCTAGTTTGACCTTCTTGTTGGTCTCAGCTTTTAATTTAATTCCCTTTGGCTGCCAAATAGCCAGCTGCAATATGAATGAGGTGGAAGTTGTAGCAAGGGTAGTGTAGAACCATAATACTACAGGTTCGTCTTGGAGATGTCCATGATAACAACAAAAGCCAAGAATGCTGAGGAATCAGTACTCCAAAACACAAAAAGCACTGCAGAACTAAAGAAAGAATTAAATTGAAAATATTTTTTTTAGAGTTACTCATCTCCAGTGACTGAAAAGAAAAACCCATCAAGATATTTCCTCATTTAAGCAGACTGTGAAGAGCATAAGAGTGGGAGATTTGAGCTCATGTCTATGCGGGACCAGACAAAAGGACAGAAGATTTGGAAGTATAATATGGATTGATCTTCCAGAAAAATACTGTTTTCATTAAATATATCCTGAAGTGTGATCCGCATCCAATATGCCCCTCTCTCCACTGAGAAGAGAACCTGTCTGGAGAAAGACTGCCCTCAGGCAAGCACAGTAGCTCCTGGAGTAACAGAGATCTCTCTGGGCTCAAATCAGGCTTTCAAAATACAAGTTGCAAGGTTAAGTCACAGAGCAAAGCCACACATTTTTAAACCAGAAGAGACTATCAGTCTGCTCTGACATTCCATGAAATAGAGGCATAGTATTTTACCAACTGTTGAAAGGTTTGCTTTTCCTTTGTACTGCAAGAGAAGAAATAACCTCTCTGGCATGTCAGTGGATGTTTAGCTAGTAAAGACAAAAATTGGCTTTCCGTAGCACATAGCAGCTACTGCCAATGTATAGCTGTTATAGGAATAGAGATTCGTGCATTTACTTGACACTGGTCCAACATGTGTGCATTTATTTGACACAACAAAATTTAGAAACCCTATTACAGGCTTTACAGAGAACGACAGCCTATGAAGAGTTTTGAGGCATTTGTCAGAGGCTGGGTCCCATAAATGACACAGTCCAAAACCAACCAAGCAAACAAAAAACCACCCTCTAAACCCATCCCTCTATGAATCCATCCATCCTATCACCAGCCTCTTTTTTGTTTGGCATTAGAATTATTTATTAAATCTCAAGCTCCAAGTAAAAATGTCACACTAGAAGAGTGGGTTCATAAGTGAAAAAGCAGTGACATAAAAAATTACTCTAACAAAATACAAATTAACAGTATGGTGTTAAAGGAGAAGGGAAATATACTCATTTTGAGTGCTGGCCAACAGAGGCCAAAGATGAATTTGGCTTATTACAGCCTTGGCAAAGCATCTTGTTACAGGTTACCTTCATTGGAAGAGAAAAAAACATAGCGTGGAGGAAAAGCTTTCATAACTTCTTCCTCTCTGTCATCACCCACTCACCCCATCCCCAATATAATTTTTAAGTGACTGCTAACAATGGCACTTAAAAAGTTCAGTTTGGTTCAGCTAAATGGAAAAGGAGAGTTCAGAGATCCTGGATTGTTATAACTCATCCGTCTTATATTGTGCCTAACTCTTACAGGTCGGGAAAGCTCATAGATTTTGAATAGTATGGCATGCTGATCACCTAAATTGTAGATGAGTACTTGCAACTTTCTTAGATCAAAACATCTTTAAACCTCTTTAAATCCATAAAAATGTCTGGAAATTTCTTAGTTGAGCATAAATAATATGTTGGAATGCCAAATTAGTGTTAGAAAGTGAATGTATGCTTGTATTAACTCTGGGTTGAATCTCTTCACATGAAAACTAGACAGTATCAGTTTGCAAAAACATGTCCTTGTCTAAGAACTTGCATAAAGAAAAGAGCACATGACTTCTTTAAATACCATTAAATAAAAGAAATGCACAAGCCCAGAGGAAGCAATAAGATAGGGAAGCATCAGACCAGGGCATCAGCTCTGGGTACACAACTCATCCTCATGCTGACTTGCTATCACTTTCTGTCAAACAGCTTTGTATGCATGCCCTGACTTCCTCACAAAATGGACATGTTATTATATGTCTTTGAAAAGTTATTTTTTACATATCAAAATGACCTTTTAAACGATTCAAAGGAAGCCTTGCCTGGTAAATTAGATAATCACCTTTAAGTTTGATGATGCAGTGTCATAGCTTTGCTCTGTTACTTATTTCCTGGTTAATCCTGAGAGAGACACTCTAGTACTTTTACATCTCATTTCCACAGAAAAAATAATAGTAGGACTACTGGAAAAATAAATGCATCCAGCCAAACTTTCCTATTCCGATCTGTGTCCACCACTGCCTGTAATCTGATAATGTTGCAGGTTCTGTTTTCTGAGTGTGGGATGATGACAGTAGCATGATATATTAACAAGTCCTATAAACTAATTAATTGAGCATTTTACTTTGATGATATGGATAATGTTGAGGAAGGTGGAAAGTCCAGCTGGATTGATCTAATTCTCGCAGCTTAAGAGATCATCTGTGTGATCATCTGACTACTTGATACCAATTTCAGCATGAATACACTAAAGGGGCAGCCATTAACGTTAAGGTGGTAACTCATGGGATGGGTAGCTTATCTATGTGTCTCTTTGGCATTCAAATAAACAGTTACCTCTCTCTATAGTGTGTATCTTTTCAGGTACCTGCCTGTGGTATTAATTTAATTTATGGGATGTTTCCTCTTATGTCCCAGTACAAATTCATACAGCATCAATATTCATACAAATTTATAATATCAACAGCAAGTTCAAAATAACAGTACATTGAATACCTAAGCATGTCTCTTCCATCTTGCAGACAAGAGAAATACATTATGATGCAAAACCAAAAGACTCAGATAAAAGTACATTATTTTTGCTAACAAAATGTTTACAATCTTTTCTTCTTAAACAGATGTAAATTTAAAATTACATTTGCTGTAATGAGAAGAGGATAAGACTGGGGTTTTGAGAACTTTTTCTCTATTATGGGAAGACATTCTTACAGATTAAATCTGCTCTTGACAAAGACAGAAGCTGACCTAAGAAGGGCTGATGCCTATTGGGAAAACTGCATACACCCGTAGATGAGACCTGTCAACATAGCTTACACTGATAAGGTCAGACAGATTTCATAGCTGGTTTTGTTTTGTGGTTTTTGTTGGGGTTTTTTGGTTGTTTGGTTGGTTTTTTTTACCACCTTTACATTTGGGAAGCTGCTCTGATCAGAACAAAAGCAATTTTAGGAAACAATCACTTTTAAAGAAGCATTTTGTCTCCAAGACTAATCAATGATGTGCATTTATAGTAATGTGGATAACAGTACCTGTAGCATATTCATAACAAATCACTATAACTGTAAGGTATAGATTGTGAATCACACCAATCACAGGGCAGAACAAAAACAGGTATTCCAAAAGGTTTCTTTATCCACCCAAATTACAAATGGTTTTTGCATTCTCCTGGGAACTTTCGTCTGGAAAAACACTGGTCGAGCTCCTAGCAGTATTATTCAACATTATTACTCCTAACCTAAAAATATCTGGAAGGACCTATCCTGGGGGGCACTATGCAGATGAAACAGGCTCTTTCTCCTCCTCTCTCTCTCTCTTAGAAAAATCTACTATCTTTATTGTGTCAAGCAGGGATAGTAGTGACCCCTGAAAATATGTAAGGACCATCTCCTGATGAACAAGAATTATCCCTCAAAATGCCAGATGTTTGACTTGCATGGTTTCCAGTTGAAAATGCACTCCTAGATACTCAGAAAGCATCTGGGAAGCCTGACTGTATGAGATAGCTACCCTGGAGAAAGCAAATGAGATAAATGCACCGTGGAGTAGATCTGGTTGGGCAAGTGAGAATGATGTGCCAGTAACCATCCCCTTTCTGTCACCACTTCTAAGTTCTAAGTGAGAACTATTATATCATTATCATAGAAGTAGGTTTTAGCATCCCAGTATTTTTTTCCTTATACTGTGGAATTCAGTAAACCCAAGTGCCCCTTCACTTAAAAAGTCATAAAACTCCTTCTAGATAAAGTGCTATTGGTAAAGCACACACAGCTCTAAAAACATCTCCAAGTACTACAAAAGAGAGCACTGGCATCGCTAGCTAACCTCCAGGAACAGAGCAAGCTGGCAAATCTGTAAAAATGTAGAGTATACACTCTGGAAAGCATTTGAAAAGAACAAGTACAGTCACCAGCAGAGTGCCAAAAATGCCTAAATACGCATGCTGTGGTACTCTCTGATCTGTAAATAAGAGCAATTAAATCAGAATACTGCTACTGGCTGAATACTGTTTTTCAGACAAAGGCTCACGGTTCCATTAGGCACACAAGAGCATGGAAATCAGGCTGAGGACTCTGCTAACCCCACAGAATACACTGTTATTGAGAGGGTTACAGCTCAGGCTTGAGAAATACGGACAGTTGACTCTGAGGCCACCAAAGTATCAGAAATCCTGATATTTTGTATTTTAGAAGAAACATCTCTTGCATATGCAGGCCACAGACAGATTGCCTCCATCAGGATGCAGTGGTTCTCTGCAGAACAGCCTCACTAGTCTCAAGAGTAAATTAGAAGTATGGAAGCAAAAGATTTGTTATTTTGACAGGAGAGGAAGAAAATAAAATGTGGATTCACAGACCTCAAAGCACTGAAATAAAAAGACTAACCACTGCCCCAGCCTCCAAGAATACTGTGACTAGGTGACTCAAATCTTTTGCATACGGAGAGTACACAAAACCAATGGCTATGTGTGATGCTTATAAAAATTATAGTTTTTAAGAGTGTTGCCCAGCATGACCAACAACTTTTCTCCTGACGCCAAGTCCAAAATTGCTTATAACCCTTCCTTTAAGTTTGGTAGGAAATGGGCCCGCTCTTATTTCATATGTATATGGCTTCCCAGTCATTTCTCAATTCTCATGCATCTCAGGTCAAGAGAACTGCCACAAGACTGATTTTGTAATCTTTCTTAAGGGCTGGTCATACCGAAAGTAAACATTTCTTCATAGGTCTTCCCATTTTATCCTAGAGGGACAGGATTTCTTTGATTATTTTTATTTAGCTGTTTCTACCAGCCAGGCTATTCTAAAGAGATTCAGATGCTGATTTTCTAATACCCTTTCATCTGCAACCTTGCCCTTATTTCTTACTTTTATTAGAACCCTATGTACCAATTATATTTCAGCCAAATACAATGACAGGAGAAATACATCCATTTCTCCTAAAATGTTTCTATGCACTTTCAAAATGTAGATTACTGTAGATCTTAGAAAGCCTGTATTTGCTGTAAGCTTCATCTGGAATCATCACACGTTCCATCTTTGCATTACATTTTCATGCATACATATGAATGAAATAAATATGGATAGACAGATAGAAAATAGTAAATTCCTTATGCTTTATTTTCTCCACTCTTCCTTTAATGCAAAATGCTTTTCCATGTTGGCATTAGAGAAAGCTGTCTTCTAAATGTGAACTCTACCACTGTGGCAGAGTTTGTATCGTACCCTCCAGCCTGAAGAAAAATAAAAAACAGACTGTAAAAGCAATGTTTAGGATCTTCTTCTATACTGCTTTTCCTTAGGCTATCTCTGCTCCTCTCTTTCATTAATCATAAACAATCTTTATGTATATTCCTCCTCAGTTTCTTCTACAAAGGTGTCATGTTGTTCTCACTGATCTCCTTTCCCTGTGATTGTCAGGGAACCACAACAATGTACCGTGCCATGTAACAGGACTCTTATCATTAATGAGTCTCACTTTCTTTTTCCTGGCTGCTACTTTCAGATCATTCAACTTCAGTGGAAGGCAGACAGTCAAGCTTATCTTTTACTATTGGTCATCTTATCATTATCAACAACACTTTTCTTTATTTCCCTCAATTTCCAGTTCTCATCATTTGATGAGCTCTGTTACTGAATCACCATGAATAAATTGCCATGTTCCGTTATAATTTAAAAGGAAAGATGGTTTACACAGAAAATAACTGCTTTTAAAAATCATAATTCAGTTTACATAGTAGTTACTAATGGCAGGCTTCTTTTCACCCTTCCTTTTACTTTCAGGTGATCGCTTTTCTATCACATGTGGTTACACCTGTACCAAAAAAATATAAAATTCAACTCTATGAACACCCAGGCTCAACAACAATAAGGACCTGTTCTCAAAGTCTCTAGGCAGTTGAGAACTACTGATAGCAGCATGATTAAAGACATGAAGCTTGTTCAAGTCTATTATTAACACCAGAAAATGTTCTCTGTAAAAATAAACCTTTAAAAATACCATGATGACTATAAAGAAGAGCAAATTAATCACAACGTGGTGTTCTCAAAGGTATTAAGGGAGTAGTATTTGTCTCTCCCTTGCCTCCCTTGCGCATATCTTTAACAACCTCTGATTGAAGTGTTAAATTCTGAGTACCTTAATAGCAAAATTACACCTGTCTCAGGTATCTGGCACCTGAGTCACACGCTAGAAGTAACCCAAGGTATTATACCGCAGTACAGTAATTTGCACTTATTACTATAAACAACAGGAATGTTGTTTTTTTTTCTGCAAGCAAGGCATGGTCATCAAATCTAAAAAGCTGCAGAACCATTATATTTCTTAGCCTGCTTCTACCATTTCAACCCATCAAAGCCCCATTTACCAAAACCATGAAACTGCAATGAGCTCATTCATTCACTTCTGCAAGGAGTTGGGCAGGATGTATTTCTATAAACATGCAATCCAGACCTTGTTTATTTTCTTTTTTTAAAAAAAACAACAACAAAAGAATGAAATAGCTTGAGACTGTTGCTCAGCAAATCCTGAAAATGGCATTATTTTTTATCCAAAGCATTTCACGTTTGGATATGTATTCTGAAGCAGATGGCAAGTCTTGGAAGAAGATGTAGAACTGGGATTCAGTCACAGCTAAATGTTCTGGGAAATGAATGTATATCATAATGCAAAAAAGTACAAAAGGTGGGGGAGATTGTTCTATCAGTCCTATCCATTTTAAACTGAACTCAAGTGAGAGCTATATAAACAAAAGGCTACAACTTCATGGTCACAAAGAAGGTGTCATTTCAAAGAGCCATAGGGGTTCTTCGCATTCCTCAATGAATGGGAATCAGCCCCTGCTTAGACAATATGGTACTGCTAATGTTTACCAAGAACAGTAACTCCTGGAGTGCAAATTTCAAGGTGGTCTCTTTGAGTCTAAAATCTCCTGAAAACTGAATTCCTAGAAGCTTGCTTAGGTGTCAACACAAAGAAGATACAGCCTGATGTTACCCTGAAATTTTTAAGGAAAGCTCAGATTTCTGCACTCAAAGCAGTTTCAGATATCTGATTCAACATGTCCCATATGACCTATTAAAAACCATAAGAATTCTTATTCCTGATGATCCATAATTGAAAAGCACCATCAACACACAGATTCTAAGTACCTTAAAAAAATAAATTATAAGCTTGAACTTGCAGTCTCGGCAAATGAATGAGATTCAATCAGAAAAATGCAAGTTTTCACATATAAAAGTAATAAATAGAATTACTGCTATATGCTGGAGCTCATTAGGTGACAACTAAAGCAAGGAAAATGTGGTGGTGCTACTAGCTGACTACAGGGAGGGTGTACCATGCACCTTGCAGGTCTGAAATCCTGGTATTCTAATAATATGAGATTCTTAAGTCCTTCTACAGGATGTGCAATAGTTCTCTGCTGATCAGAAAACAATGCTCCAAATGTCATAAAATAATAATATCCTTGTGAGGTATATCATTATAAGGAGGTAGTCACTACCTCCCAAAGCATGACTTTTATACTGCTACTGGTAATTACTACACTGTCCTAAAACATCTGATTTCCTAGCAGGTAGGAAGGTCATTTGGTTTTGCTTATAATTTCATGAGAATAGTATCTGCAATAAAAATATCTGCACAAGCTTCAAGGCAAAGACAATAATAAACTTAATAAATAAAGAGGTGCGATTTTACCTGATTTCACAAATCTTCAAGACATTTTAACCTGTTTCAAAATACTATGCTGTTTCTACAAAGCATATAAAATGTTTATGATCATAGATTCCCTAATGAATATCATTATTTCATTACTCATTTTAGATTATCCCAGAAAAATAATATAGCCTTAATGTCCAGCTTTTACAGTATAATTAACTCTCAGAACTTTATTCTAAACATCATGTTTTTAAAACTGAGGTACAAATGTGTGAGAAGTCTGAAGTTGGAAAAGCCAACTACTTTTATGTCTAAACCGATAAAGAAATGAAGTAGAAGCATATTTTATAAAACAATAACGCTTAAGGTTTAACAACCTGTCACAACCCTAAAGAACTGTTGGCAGAGTGTTTTAAAACACTAGAAAAATCAGAGTAGCAATAATGGGCACAGATTCCTCAGTCCAACAGGAAGGCAGTATAAGAATAGATCTGAGGTGGAAAGCAGGAATTCTGGTCCTTCCACCTTCAGTAAAGAGTACATGTGTGTGTGTGAATTCTCACTTGGAAAGGGATGGGCTGTGAGAAGGGTGGGGAAATGATCAGTAAAGTCCAGATGATCAAGCCTGTGCTTTAAATGCCACCGCACAATCTGGGAACAGAATTGGCCTTTTCCTGCTCTTTTCTTTTCTTTTTTTTTTCTGTTGTTTTCTTTTTTATTATTCTTTTTTTAAAATATATGTTCCAAAAATACTAACAGGACTTCATAATATTTACATCCTATAATTACCTTGAACAATTTCCTAATGGCACCATCAGGCAGAAAGAAAAGGGCTTTTGTTCACAGACACTGTTAAACAAGGTACATCTTTTCTTCCTCACAAGTGAAGAGGATGTGTACTGAATCACACTGACATATTCTTGGCCCAACATGAAGCTGATGTGATACTAAACTAACCTCAAGAAGTAATTTGATATTATTTCATTTCATACAAGAAGTTGATTTAGTTTTTAAGGGTTTGTTTGGTAGGTAAACATGTATAAGATTTTATTAAGACAAAGGAAATAAGAGGTATTAGTAGCAGAGCAGGGAAGTGCTCTTACTGGACTTGAACATACATAATTTAAGTCAACATCTGATCATTTATGTTAAAGAGAAAATTTAACTAGTGATTTTCTGTTTCTAACCACACCCAGCTTACCTATCAAGAGGGAATTATGTATTATTTTCAAGAGACAACTGTTCAGTCTTTCTCTGTTTCTACTGGAACATTTTCATGACTCAGCTAAACCTTAAAAAATCCTGCTTGAACCTGCTGAAACTGTTGCCATTTTGCAACAGATTTCTTTCAAGTGAATATTCATTCAAAATCAAATTACTTTCTTGATTTCTTCCATGAATATATTTCCCAGTCTTCTGCTTCCATGTTCATCTGTCTTGAACTCTGTGCTGGCTATCAACACTCTTGGTTGGTCTCTCCTCAAAGATACACCCTTCAAAAGCTTTCTCAGTCTTCATCTTCCGATTCCTTTCCTGACTATCTCTCTGCTCCCTGTCTTGGTCTCTCCTTTGATAGATAGGTTTTCTATTTTCAATCTGATTATTTCTGCAGTAGAGCAAAGACATTTACAATCTTGCTTGAATCAAACTAACTCCTGCAACTCAGTCTTGCCATAACATCACAGAGCTCTGCTCAGGCTATTTTCTTCCTCTTCTCCCCATTTCATGTTTTCCTATTTGCCATACATTGGGGTTTTGATTTTTAGAAAAAGTGTCTTGATAAATGATATCCTTTGCTTTGACGATACTAGTCTACACCTCCAATCGTCTTATTTAGTTTTTTTAAAACCCTCAAAGCTCCCTTCTACAAGCTGACCATAAACCAGGTGGTTTAGAGGAGAAGCAAATGAGAATAATCAATATATAAATCATAAACAATGCTACTGTGTTTTTTTCTTTTCCTCTCAACTTAGTTTTCTATCAATTATAATTGCTACCTGTGTGAAACAGTGGGGATGTGCAAGGGACTGTTTGCTTAACAGGTGGAAAGCATTTAGATCACGGTAGTATAATGTAGACACCACGACAAAATTCCTGCTACATTTTATACATAGTTTCTTTCCGTAACATGATTGCTTCCTCCCTCCTTGCCAAGGAAGGTTAGGCACACTTTTTAATGTCAGTTTAAATCCACATTTAAGGTTATTTGAAACAAAGCCTCAGGCTTCGGTCATGCAGCTTGAGACCAATTCTATCTGTATTAATGAGCTCTATAACAGTTTTGTATAACATATCTTTCAAACCTGTACACCTTTTAAAATTATTCAAATCTCATTTTAAACTTACAGAAATACTTCATAGATTCTGCTTGCACTTATCAGAGAAGACTTCATGCTAGAAGTGCTTAAGCTCTCTTTCTTACTTAACAAAATAGTTTTAAAAATCAAATATTTGCATCCAAGAATTAACTTTTATTATGCAATTCTACTCCTCAACAAAATAACCTTAGATGTAAACATGACACATTTTTTATCCATCACTTTCTCACTCTTTTACAAGCAGGCTCTGAGTCATGCCTTTGTTATTTCTGTCATTAGCTCTTCATTCTAGCACACGTCAGAGTATGAAGGGATATAACAATGACTGAGGTTCAAGACTGTGCACAACAGTCAGAGCTCAAGCCACCTTACTTCACACCAGCTCATCTCAGCTCAGACATTACGTACATGCTAATCAGAATGCCATGTGTAAAAGGGCAATTACACACAAAGATCACTTTAGCTGGCCCAAAAATCAAGTGTCTTTGTAGCTCATCTTACCTTTAAAATGGAGAAGCTAAATGGTTAATCAAGATGCTTAGGTAGTATGTCTGAGAGATCATTTTCTTTTACTAAAAAAAGTCCTTGCACCACTCAGCAATCAAAGCATTTTCCCAAATTTACTACACTCATTATCTTAAACTAAGTGTTTGATCTCAACTCACAAATTAGAGTGACTTTAAAGAAGCTTGATCCCATGTTAAGAGTCTACTAGCTCAAATCCATATACCCTTCTCTCTTTCTGTAGTCTCCTTGAACAGCTCTGGCTAAAATCTAACAAAAATTCACTGAAAACAAAAAAAACCGTCTGCAGAAAACCAAAGTCCCTACAGACTTAGACCTTTGTTGATTTGCTACTTCACAGTTTATATTTTCTAGCAAAACCAGGAAAGTGACAAGTTCTATTCCTGGAAAAAACTGGTGAAAACTGGGAGATATTCAACTAATTTGAGAAGAATATTCATGGAATTACATTAGCTAAGAAGCTCTTGCTTTGAAATTTTGCTGGAACTTTATTCCCAGTGAATTCCAGTCATGCACAAAACATAACATGGTGAGAAAACCTTGTAAATTGGTACAGGACCATATGAGATGTCAGCTCCTATTTCTGAAATTAGTCTCACACGTGCAAACATGGCAGTATTCACCAGATTTTCCACTTTGAAAAGTTAAGAAGGATCTCAGCTTGTTCTGTTGTGATGGATTCTAACACAGAGGTCATGGCTTCATGTTTTATCTACACGTGCTTGTTCCTTTGGTTTCGTCTGTTCGTGTGTGTACCAGACAGGAACACACCACACACAATCATAAAATATTTTTCTTGACTTTTTCATTAATAAAGAAATATTGAAGTGGTTAATCTATAAAAATCAGTAGCAAGAAAAATAACAACACAGACATGAGTGTACTGAGTATGAAGTATCCTCCTCAAATCCTTCAAAGGATTCAACTCTGCTGCTGTGTACAGCTGAAGCTGTCTGGCAATGATTAAAAAAAAAAAGAAAAAAGATTGCTGTTAGAGGTTATGAACCTTTACACCTAAATGAGTTCATATCCTTCAAACTCCCTCCTCACAACTGCTTCATAAAACTCAGAGTTCAAGAACACTGAACTGAAAGTTGGTCCTCAAAGTTGAGAAACACACAGGTAAGTTTTAATTAAATCAACAGATCTAATGATACGTACCCAAGGTCAAAATGCAGCTTGGAGTGAAGCAAGGTTTCCTTTCATTTCTGAAGGCTGGAGGCCTTAATTCTCCATCTTCTTGTACCATGCATTTTTTTCCTGTGCTCAAAGACAGAAAATGTTAGCAGTGTATTTTGCAGGCACAAAGGGCTTTGAGAGACGGCCAGCAATGAGGGATCACATTGAGAGCAGGGATCTCAAGGGAATATTTCCACTAGACTATACTGGAAGTGCATAGTTTCTTTGACAATGGCATTCCAAAGAGATTAAAGTTGTACATTGTCACTTACAGTCTATTTGCAAGCTACAATGCTGTCTAAAGCCAATCGTAGACCCATGATCTTAAAATGCAAGTTTTATTTTTTTTCTGTTCAAACACTTATTAGAATCTTTGCATCTAAGAAGGAAAATGAAACAAAAGCCCTACTAGAAAACCATATTTTTAGATTTGTATCTTTACATTGGCAAAGGATTTTTCATACTATCCATTTAACCTCTAAACTTTTTTTCCATGAAAACATCAGATAGTGAGTCACAGCTCCCAGATTTATGTATGCGCTTCATATTGAGGGAATACTTAAGAAGTGCTCTGCTGTGCTGCCGTCACAGTTAGGTCCTGTTTTCTTCCCACCGAAGGAAGGTATTGAAGACACTGTGTCATCTGCCCCACGTACACTCTTACTGCTCTGCCAAGTATCGTAGAATCATTTGGTTGGAAAAGACCTTTAAGATCATTGAGCCCAACCATAACCTATCAACTACTAAACCATGTGTTTAAGCACCTCATCTACACACCTTTTAAATACCTCCAGGGATGGTGACTTGGATAAGGTCTCTCCTCAGCCTCCTCTTATCCAGGCTGAACAACTCCAGTTTCCTCAGCCACTCCCCATAAGAGCTGTTTTCCAGACCCCTCACCAGCTTCATTGCAATTCTATGGACACACTCCAATGCCTCAATGTTCTTCTCATAGTGTGGAGCCCAAAAATTGAACACAGTATCTGAGGTGCAGCCTCAACATTGCCAAGCAGAAGGGAAGAATCACTTTCCCTGGGCCTGCTGGCCACGCTATTTCTGATGCAAGCCAGAATGCCATTGGCCTTCTTGGCCACCTGTGCACACTGCTCGCTCATGTTCAGTCAGCTGTCAACCAGTAACCCCAGATCCCTCTCTGGCAAGCAGCTTTCCAGGCATGTCCAAGCAAATATAATGCAATTCATCCTTCATCCACTAAGAGAGAACCAAAGTTCCATGATTTTTACTTTAGCAGTATCCTCCCAGTAGGAAGGACTGAGATTTTAGCACACACTTTTTTTTTTTCTTTCTTTTCCTTTTTTTGAGGGATTGGATTTTCTCTTGACGTGTAAGATTTAAAAAATCAAAATCCTGTTCACAGAGCAAAGAAAGCATGTTCAACTCCCCCTGCTTTTCCTGAGACACAGCCTCACCAAATAGCTGATAAAACCTCAATCATTTGCTGGCATCCATTGGTGTATTAAGACATTGTTTCATATATCCATTGATTTTAACAATGCTTTTGACTACTTTCACATACAAAACACCTGCACTGGGAGCTGTTACTCTTGTTCAGCATCAGAAAACCCACCTCTGCATGGGACTCATTGGACATAGCTACAGGCTCAGGTCATGGCAGGGATGACCTCTGTGGGCTGGGGAGAAATATTTTCCTGCTTGTAGAAGCACAAGCTAAGAAACAAGTCTAAATATATGATGGAAGTAGGAGGAAGGAGTGAGAGAGAGAGAAAAAGGCTTCTTGAGGACAGATCTTAGTGGAGTAGCAAGCCTGGTATTTCAGAATAGGAAAAATATCTGATGGCTGTTTCTCTTGTATCCTGAAAACCAGGATTTATTTACAAAACAAACACACTGAAATTGTACCAAAAATATAATGTGCCCCTATTATCAATTCCTCCACCTATACCATGTTCCTGCACAGTCTTCAATTTTGACTAGCTGCTCAGGTTAGTGGTAGTAAATTCAGCTCCTGTTTGTATTTACAGACTGCCTTCAACATTATGAGGTAGGAATATCAGTATCATTTAATCAATGTTTTACTCAGTATCACAAAACAGATTTCCTGAGCTTATAAAAACCAATATATAAGCACTGTTTTCTAAAGTCTTTGCCAAACCTGTGTCATTGCATTTGCAAATCAGCACAGGTCTGCACAGATACTTCAGTACTTTCTTGTACAGGAAGCTTAGCATTTTGGCAGATTGCAGACACAGATTAAATATCATGCTTTAGAGAATAAAATCTGCTATTCTTCAAAGCAAGATGCTATATTAAATGTAGCAAATCAGATATGACCTGCAGAGGGTGCCATGGCAAGCTGTGTATTTAAAAAGAGAAAATACTGATCAGGTGAGTTTTTTAACACTGAGTGAAAACATACACTACACCTGAAAAGTATGATTAAATTCATAGAGGGGTTTGGGGTTTTTATTTCTTCTTTAACTGCTTTGGTCTCTTTCTTTACTAAATCTGGATACACAGGATGGAAAGAAAAAAAAAAGTCAGAGCATGTTATAAATAAAGAACTGAAGTTAGGAGAGCTGATAAAATATGAATACCATTCCAAGGAGCTTAACGTGTCATAGCTGGATAACAGAAAAGGGAGTGAAGTGTATATGTGCCCCTGCTGCCTAACAGTGGGTTTGAAAGAGGCTGCAAAGGCAGCACAAGTGGAAAATTTCCTCGTTGGCTGCTTTCCAGGGTATCTATTCAGCTTATGAAAAAGATGATGTTTTATTTGATATTGAGTATATGGATTGGGTTTTTTGTGATTTTTCTACAGAGAAACAATTGGAGAACAGAGCAGGACACTGGAACCCAGTGTCTTCTGCCTTTGCCCCCGCCCCCTCCCATCCAGTCTTTTACTATTTTTAAACCTCTCATCAAATCTGTTAAATGTTTTCTTTGTACAACATAGCCAGTCATATATGTGATAGATAGCACAAAAGAGCATTTCTGTGATTATCTTTTCTGGTCTCAGAGGTGAACAGTAGCCTAGTAACCAGGGGCTGCTAAATACTGATACCTTGATTCAGTGCAGCTCTGGTAAACCTGCCATCTTCCTTCTCCAGGGAAATCACTGTATTAAATTTACATTAAAGACAGCTGCATGACTGACCCAAGGGTCATATTAGCATTTTTACTCCGGTAAGTTGGTCAGCGGAACATTTCTGTACCATGAAATTATTCCAGTACTCTATTGTTAGGTATTAAACATTTATGAGAAATTTTGTAAGAGCATATTAGCAAGAATGAGCTGGTAAGAAGTACAATAAGGGCAGAGCAGTATCAATATGTAGATCTGAGAAAGAAAATCAAATTAGATTCTTTTCATCTCAAAATGAAAGTGGACA
>NW_010202796.1:0-10728 GCF_000695765.1 Mesitornis unicolor | reverse complement strand
CAGGAATGTGAGTGAAAGGAGTGCTCTATTTACTGGAAGAGACACAACAAAGGTAATGGTTACGAATGTGCTTAATCCCCCCTGCTCTTCTGCACTCACTGCTCTCTATTCTCATGCAGACCCTTTCATCAGATTCAAAGTTTGCCAGTGCAAAGCAGATAAATATTATATAGGCCAGAATCTCCATTTTTAGATGAGCACAACATGCAGAGCTACTTGGATTTTACACCCTTGAGATTTGAGGTTCAATCACAAAACAGATGAGGGACTAATTGACATTTATTCTGCACTGGGGGGGGGGTGGGGGGGCAGAAAACACCAAAACCAAAACCAAAACCAACAAACCGTCTGTTAAAAAGGATCAGCTGAGAAAATACAGTAAAGAATAGAAATACAGTAAAGAATAGAAATATACAGTAAAGAATAGAAATGCCACCTCACTGCTGTGTAAATGCAGGAGGAATGAAAAGGAACCAGCACATCCAGGCATTCAGAATGGAATAATAATGGGTCTCACAACCCATAAATATCTCTTTGTCTGTACCCCAGATAATTCCATATGGACAAGAACAACCAAAGAAAAACACTGAACAATCTAATAAGCACTAATAAGCACATTTCCTTGCACTGAACAATAAATTTAAGACCAGTCCAGCAATGAATTTTGTTATATTTAAAGGAGATTTAAGCTAGTCCTTGCCTTTCCCCCTCAATCCTCCCTTTTTTTTTTAAACATATAAGACTGCCTTCTAGGAAAGAAAAACTGTCATTGGCAAGGTGACATCAACATGCTAGGGTAATTTCAAGTATCTCTCTTTCGCATTTCTAGAAAAAAGAGGAGTGACTGGCTGGTTTCCCACCTGGGAATCTGGCTCTGTAGACACTAGCTCCTGGCTTGTATTTCTGCCTCAATTGCCCATATGTAATATGAGAAAGGAATAGCTCTTTGATACCTCAGAGTTTTAAGAAAATACCTCATTCAAAAAATGTGAGATGATACAGTGTTTGGAAAGGGGATCATCACACTTTTGTCAGACAGTTCCCTGACTGGATCTGGAAGGAAAAGGATGCCTTCTGACAACAGGAGAGGCAGAAGAAAGTAAATGCTCCCAGGCACAAAGCATGTGAATTGAAATACAGCTATTCCCATCAGATATACAGTGCCAGTTCCTGGAATATCTCCTGCATTATACAATCACTCACCCAAGAATCTATTGGTTAAATAAAGTGCTAAAACACGAATGTGGAAGGATCATATGTGTCTATTAAAAAAAAAAAAGTTTAGAAAGAACTTTCTCTTGAAGGCTTGTCTCATGATATTCATGCCTTGTTTTTCTAGGGGTGGCCATTTTATTCTCGTTTTCTCTGTTTAGCATCTTCAAGCCATTACTCCTACCAACATGTGTTTGTATCCATTCAGACCCCTGACAATTTAAGATCTGATTCAGAGTGGAATATATATGAATACCAAAAGCCTTTCAAAAGCATTGGACACAAACAGCTATTACAAGTGCATACACAGTCTCTTCCTGAAATGACAAGACATTTCAGTTGGAGCCAGGACAATGGAAGATTTGCAAGGCAAGACACTGTCATGTTCACAGCACTGGAAAATTGCTATTGAGCACTACAAGTGCTCTCAAACCAAGCAGTCATGATACTGTGCCAGACTCAGGGGAATTAAGCCACCTCTACACTGTTTGCCTTCTGGGGACGGCTGGGAACTGTCCCAAGCCCTGGCACAAAGCAGAAGACACTAAAATGATGCTCTAACTCATACCTGAGTGCCCACCGCTCCAACAGCCTGTTACAGCAGCAGGGACTGGCAGGGCTCAGAGGCACTTCAGCTGCAGCCCTTTTCTTCTCCAAACACCCCCACCAGCAAGAATGCAACAGTAGAATAAAAGCCTTGGTTCATTGCCATCAGGAAATCCCTTTCCACTGAAGAACCCGCCTGGGGTCGCATCCATGGCTGTTGTGATTGCTTTTGGCAACTGCAGGAGATGGAAGAACATGGCCAAAACATGCCAACAGCAAGCACATTCATTGCCTTCGACTTGGGCAGCCCATTTTGCAGGAAAGTAAGACTTAAAGCAACACTTCTACAGCAGACAAAAAAACCCAACAATGTACTACTTCAGTTTGGGCATAATGACTGAAAAGTTTATAACTTTGCTGAACAAAAGGTTTAAAGTTCTTTTGAGAGAGTCCGATTTTAAAATGGGGAGGAATTTCTTTTTGTGTCTTATTTACGTGATTTCACAGGTATCATAAATACCCTCCATTTGGTTTTGGCTATACACAAAGTTGTTAACTTAGCAATAATCTTAGAAAGACTAATTATCGCTTCAGAAATTAAGGCTTGACTTACAGCTGGGCTGCTTCCAAATGAACTGCTTTAACTAATTTTTGCAGTTTTCCCTTTTTTGGGAAAAAATGTAGTCACCTAGGGAGGAGCCGACCCAGCAAGAGCTTGTTTCAATGAACACATAATGTTAAGTACATATTGGAGCAGGGATGTGAATCCACTTCATACTTCTCTCAGAGAGACCCCGTAGTCATTGGGCTGCAGTTGTATTTTTTCCACTCTAGCCCAATAAATTATTAATTACTTAAAGTAAAGTGAAAGCAGAGTGAAAACCTTCAAGAATGTGTCACTCAGGCACCTGCCACTGCAGAGCAGCAGGCAGTTACAGTGGTCAGCTGCAAAACTGTAGCAAATGCTCTAACTTTAGGGAAAATTAACAGAGAGTTTCATCATCACTTTTTACTTCTGCAGCAGTGTTTCATGGGGTGCTTTCCTCTACTCTTTCTCATACCAGAAGGAAATCAGACTAAAGATGGATGCTCTCCTGCAGCACACGGTTTGTTAGCTTTGCTCCTCAGAGGATCAGGGCTTCAGCCATATTGCCCCCTCCGGCACTTTTTGCTGGTTAGCCTGTGCTTTTAAAGCACTGGCTTTTTATGCAACCAGCTCCACTCCTGCATTACACAGAGGACCCTGGCACTCAGGTCAGCATTGCTGAGTACATCAGGAAACGAAGCACTTCAAAGTCAAAGCTGCAGTGTTGGTTGAGCCCTGTCACCCCCTCCACCCCAAGATCAACAGGGTAGATTTAAAGCAGTAAAGGATGTGACCACTCTATGCCTCTCGATGAAAGAGTATCAGTAAGAATCGCCCCCCTCCTCCTCATCAGATGTTTCAAAGATCACATCAGACAATTTGAGAGGTTTGTGACAAGCCATGGAAAATCATGCCACCTTGTTAGTCAAGCCATAAAAGCTCTCAGAAGAAGAAATCATTTTTATTTTTGTGCAGGGTACAGGCTACAAATCTGCCTTTAATAGCACTCTCCAGGGTTTCAAATAAGATCTTTTGATCTTTCAGCAGGTGCCTTGTATAATCTCATACTGCTAATGGTTTTAGGCAGTGACAAACAGCAAACTGTGCCTGACTCAGCAGTCTCTCACTTCCTATATGTATCACCCCAATGAAAAATGCAGCATTTCCCTGCTAGCTGTTCCTTTAGAACTTGCCTTGTGCCTTCAAATGAACAGGGAAAGGAGCGCAGTTATAAGGGGCAGGACGGAGAAACAACCCAGGTTTTTTACTTGGAAGCTGTCACATTGATGACTCTCCAACATCTGTCTGCAAACAGGCAAATAAACAAACAAATCAAACATAGCTCAGAAAACAAGATATGTACCACTCAGAGAAACGTAGGTCATGGTTCTGCGATCAGGTAGCTTATGTGAACTGGAAGAGTCTTGGTAGAAGGTTTCAGTAGGACTACTCATCTTCTTGGAGAGGCCATGTGCCTAATCACAACTGAATCACAACTTAACCAATCAGGGCAAAATATATCCGAAATGCATACTAAGATAGCATCTGAAATTCATATGACACTGGCCTATACAAAACATGTGTTTGATTAATTGAGGCACTGAGGTTTCACTCAGAAAAAAATGAATCTTTACCTTATAGCTAAATTGTCTGAAATGTCTACTTCACATCTGAATCTTTTGAGGCACTTAGAAGAGATTACAACGTAATATACCAGGCGAGCACTCTTCTTAACCTCTCCAGAGCAACAGAGTAGTAAGCAGCTCACAAGACTGGTGACACCATACTAAACACAAAAACGACTGTAGATGAGTTCTGCATTTGTGTTTTTCTGTTTCCCTTCAGAAGAAAATTGTAAGAATTGACTGCAAAGTCTGTGTTAAAGGAATTCTAGCAAGGATGAGAGAGCAATACAAAAGCTAAACCCAAGATGAATCTTTTTTTTACCGCAGGCAGTAGAGCGGCAATTAGCTTTAACATGATTTCACAGAAAAGTGAGAAGAAGAAAAAATCCAACAAAACAGCAGAAAAAAAATCAATAGAGTCTGAAACTTAAAGCTAACCTTCCCCCCAGCCTTTAAAACAATAAGAGATTATTAGGATAAGACCCACTCTTGCTTTCTGTTGGAGCAACAACTGATTCTTCTGAAGGTGTAGAGTGATTTTTTGTTTCCCTATTTTAAACAAGACCTTCTGCTTTGCTGCTTTGATGTCTCCCCTAGATCCTTCTTTTTCGCTGTTCTGATTTTGAAAGTATTGCACACAGTCTCTGCATCTTACAGACTCACTATGCCAAGTAGCAACTCTAGTTATTCATCTGATGGCTCTGGTTTTCCTCTCACATACATCGCTTTTACAGTGCCATAATCCCACTGATTTCAGCAGAGGTGCTTCTGAAGTGTAAACTTACATTGCAGAGACAGGTCTTGCCATTTCTACATAGCTCGTTAGGCTAAGAACAGACCAGAGCCTGCTGGACCATAGTTGAGTAGACATTTCTCCCCTGACAAAAGCTTGAGAGAACTGTCAGTTTTAGCAAGGGATGTGCTGCAGTGGGTTCAGCATCCAGGTGAGGATACACGTCCACTCTCTGTGGAAGCTTCACCTATGCAAACATCTGATTTCATAGAATCATAGAATGTGTTGGGTTGGAAAGGACCTTTAAAGATCATCCAGTCCAACTCCCCTGCAGTGAGCAGGGACAATGTTACCAGATCAGGTTGCTCAGAGCCCCATCAAGCCTGACCTTGAATATCTCCAGGGATGGGGCCTCCACAACCTCTCTGGGCAACTTGTTCCTGTGATCTATCACCCTCATGTTGAAGAACTTTTTCCTAATATTCAACATAAATCTACCCTTTTCCAGTTTAAAGCCATTACCCGTCATCCTATTGCTACATGCCCTAGTGAACAGTTCTTCCCCAGATTTCTTACAGTCACCTTTCAGGTATTGGAAGGTTGCTATAAGGTCCCCCTGGAGCCTTCTCCAGGCTGAACAACTCCAACTCTCTCAGCCTATTTATGTATGAGGGGTGCTCCAGACCTTTGATCATCTTTGTGGCCCTTCTCTGCACATGCTCCAGCACTTTGATGTCCTTTTTGTGTTGGGGACTCCAAAGCTGCATGCAATACTCCAGATGAAGTCTCACCAGAGCAGAGTAGAGGGGTAGAATCACCTCCCTCCATCTGCTGGCCACACTTCTTGTGATGCAGTCCAGGATGTGGTTGGCCTTCTGGGCTGCAGATGCACATTGGTGGCTCATGTCCAGCTTCTCATCCACCGGTACCCCCAAGTACTTTTCCTCACGGCTGCTTTCCAGCACATCATCTCCTAGCTTGTATTGGTAATGAGGATTGCCCCTACCCAGGTGCAGGACCCTGCACTTGGCCCTGTTGAACTTCATGATGTTCACCTGGGCTCACTTCTCTAGCTTGTCTAGGTCCCTCTGGATGGCATCCCTTCCCCTTGGCATATTAACCTCACCACGCAGCTTGGTATCATCAGTGAACTTGCTGAGAGTGCACTTAATCCCGCTGTCAATATCATTAATGAAGATATTAAACAGCACTGGTCCCAGTACAGACCCTTGAGGGACACCACTTGTCACCGTCTTCCGTCTGGACATCGAGCCATTGACCACTGCTCTCTGGATGTGACCATCCAGCCATTTGTGGAAATACATGCAGCCCCACTTTTTCCTCTCATGAATCACACATTTCCTGTGCTAGACTTACTTCTGTGCCTGCCCACGGTTGAACACATCTGCTTCTGCAGGGAATCCCACCTGTGGCACAAATGTTTCTCAACATCAGTCATTTTGTCATAGCGGGATCCTCAAAATTGGCAACACCGACAAAAAGATTTCAAACAACTGTCTGAACACTGCAGCTGCTGCATATGATCTCAATGAAAAACTCAATGGTTAGGATTCTATTAGGATATATGCGCAGTAAAATGACTACTTCTCATGACATATACAAGGTTCTGTCAGATCAGAAAAAGTAGAAACCTGTTAAAAAAATAAAAATGTCTTTCAACCAGGAAAAATGTGCTAAGTGAGGACTAAAAAGCCTTCCAGCTGGAACAAATTTGCTAAGGGAGGACTAAAATGGCAATGTACATTACGAGAAGGCTCCCCAAGATAGGGAAATGAATATACCACAAAATTAGTGAAGAGAAACTGGGCAAATATTAGTAGAAACATATATTATCAAAGCCATTTTCTTCTTGGATAAACAAGACATGAAGAGTGTGCTAGTGAGCCCGAGATACCTGCTTGAGACCAAGGAAAAGGATGAGATGTCAAGTCAAAGAGTGAGTGCCCAGGGCGAG
Source organism: Mesitornis unicolor (assembly GCF_000695765.1). Lineage (NCBI taxonomy): Eukaryota > Metazoa > Chordata > Aves > Mesitornithiformes > Mesitornithidae > Mesitornis > Mesitornis unicolor. Next base: position 4,051 of record NW_010202796.1, on the reverse strand, counting down.
CAGGACTAAGCTGCTCCCTTCCCAAAGTCGTTTCACATGTCTGCCCTCAGAGGCAGTTCTCTAACTGGGGCCTTGCAGCATCAGCCCTCAGCTACAGCATCTAAGACCAGCCACAATCTTATATGGCGGTTTGAAGAAAAGACTGCTTTCAGGTGCATTTTACATTTTCCTACTTTATGTCTCCCTTTTGAAACAGCTTTTTCAGCTTTGCAGTCACATGATTATCTCTTGTTTTAATCTTATCTACTGCTTCAAGTAGACTCAAGTGAATCTGACAGTCTCAAGACACATGGCTTTTATGAAAATGACAAAATCCAAAAAAATTGGTGGTGCTGACAAACCCTTTGGGCAAGCTGCAGTGAAAGCTACATTTGGCAATCCCAGAGGCTAGGTTAGGCCTCCTGCTAGCTTGCAGAAGTCAGTTTGAGAGCAATACTGCAAGTTACTATATAAAACAGATGATCTTTCCTGTAAGAGATTTTATTCTTGTACCCTTTAGCAAAGCTCAGACAGTGGGGAAAAAAACCCCAACATTCCCCTTCTAGCATTTATTTAGCTCAGAAACTTCTGACTCCTGCACCCTCCATCCCATTTTCCCTATTGGTCCTAAAAGGAAGTTGGTTTCTTCTCTTCAGTACCACATTTTCTTAAATTGCATCTGAACATGATGCCTAAAATAGTGCTTACAAGCTGTTATGTGTATTGGATTTATGGCATAAGGGTATTATTATACTTATAGAGTTGCAGGCCTTTTTTCTGAGTGTTCATGTATATTTTTGATGCCTTGAGTCCTTCAGAGCTTCAGTGGGAGAGAAAGCGCGGCAGCAATGGTGTGCCAAGGTGTACTTGGAATAGGAGAGCTGCAGGCTTCAAGAACAGCAGTAATGACATCATAGGTGGGATTCTGGAGTTTGAATAAGCAGTTGTACAAAAACAGATTAAAATAAGAATTTAAATAAGACTTATAATTTGGAGTTACAGGTTTTTTATCAAGGCACCTGCAATTCTTCAGTCTTACAATATATCAGTTCCTGTTCAACTACCTTTAACTCTGTGATAGTATAACACCTTAACCTTGAGACCCATTGAATCCTAATATTCAGAAACTGTATCTGGGAAAGGAGTACCTCCTGTCTTCCTCAGGTATAGTTAGAAAACAAAACATTCCATGTTCTTCCCTTTCCCAGTTCGAGCTGTCTTCAGTGTTGTTATTTTTTAAGCAGCTATCACCTTCAGCCCGTTTACATCTGCCAGCCCACCTTTCTCTCAGCCATAAACCACAGATGCTGCACACCCTCTGAATGCAAATGACTCATTTTCTAGTGGCTCTAACAGATATTAAAACATCCCCTCGATGTCTTATCCCTTCCTTTTTGCTGAGATTTTATGCTTTTTAAAAAAAAAACAAAACAAACCACCCAACCTTCAAGGTCCTAAGGGTGTCATTTAAACCTGTCATGGAAACTATAATCAGATAGATAGATTGGAATAATATTTTACTACAACTATCTAAATATTGAGTTTCCTTTTAGCTTCTTTGTGAACAAAAATATTAATGATTTCTGTTTATCAGATTTTACCTATTTGTCTATTTATGAACATGCACAGTTCCTCCACTTAATTACGTACAGGACTCTTGAGAATTTTTCTTATATAAGTAGGTCATCTGTTTGCTATGAACCATAAACTCAGAGTATGTAATCACTGAGTACTCTGTGAAGCTGCATGGTGTTATTTCTTTCCTGAAGGAGCCACTTGGAAACACATGCATTTAAAATAGTGAAATCTACTTAAAAAAAATAATACACAGTTTTAAAAATATACTATTTTGGTGAAGACCTTCAGAACCCACCAACTTGTCACAAGTATGTGTGACAACCATGTGGCAAAAGGTAACCATGAAACGGTGTAAAAATGCTATGTAGCTGAAATTTAATTTTCGGCTTAGAATGAATGTTATGACTATACTCTTCCTACTACTGTTGTGAAGTAATGTAACTGCCTAAAGCTTCATTCATGGTTTTCTGACACTAGTTCTTAGAGAAAGCATCCATTAAAACTGTCAGCAAAGATTACGTCAAGAGGAAGGGCTATAAAACCCAAGATTAAAGTGAGTCATTCCAACAAATATTTCAAGTACAAGTGGTTGTACAAAGTATTTGAATAAATCTTTTTGAGTGATTTTCACTGCTAATTAATGTAATCTGACAAAATTAGAGGCACAGACACTTTGTAAGAACTTCTTACAAAGGCGTATCAAAAAAGTGCTGTGCCCTTTTCTCTCCTACAGACAAAACAGCAGCAAGATGCTTGAGCTGCATAGAAAACTAGTCACATTTCTGCTCACAAATTCCATATTACGTGATTACTTGAATGAAATATCCCTTATTGAGAAAGCTGTTACATTTCTAAAGCCTGTGTAAATTCAATTTTTTTGAGAGATAAGCAATACAGCAACTTCTTGTTTGTGTCAGTTGCAATGTTTTACATCTGACAATTAGTTCTGACAAAGTGAATGGAACAATCTGCCTGTGTCATTACAAGGCTTGAAAAATGCTCCGAAAGGATTACGTTTCCTTATAAATGATCGGTGGGGGAAGCTCAACTGCTTTCAGTGCAGACAACCATCTGAAGTCTCAACTGCATAATCGGGAGCAGATCCTCAGCTGGTATGGATCATCATAGGATCGCTGAAGATGCTTTACACCAGCCAAGCATCTGCTGCTGGTAGTTTTCTAAAACTGCCCACATTTCTTCTACATGCATCATTGGGTTGGCTGTCGAGCAAGCGTGGATGTACTCCTTATGTTCCTACTTCCACTTGGAGCGGGGACGATGTGAGACCGGCTAGATTCAGCGCAGAGAGGCACAGTTACTTGTGTTCTCAGTATGAGGTGAGAAGCACTGCACTGCTCATAGTGGAGAGAGGACTGTCTGGGCTGAGGACTTCCACCACACTTTGCTTATCAGAGCACCTTGCACCCCTTCTGTTGCTCATTATGGGGAGTTGCCAGGATCTGCTCACCAGAGTCCAAAACCTGAATTCCCTGGGGTCACCCCCATTTCCCGTTTAAAGGTCTCCTGCAAAATGTTAACAATAAGACGTGCTAATTCTTGGATTGCTGGTGCCAAGAGGAACGGAATGCAGCAAATCCAGCATAAAATGCAGTAGCTTTCCTCTGACACCTTATCTGCCACCACTTAAAGCAGGAAAAAATGACCAGCCATCTCCAGAAAAATACCCAACACTTTCAACTACTGCTTATGTTCAAACTCAAGAGCACTTCCTGAAATGCTCTCTATAGATTTCCCCATTCCAGAGTAAACACAGTAAGCCTAGTCTATAAAAATCTGTCTTTGATAAGAGAAAAAAGCCTACATTATTAATATTTGATGCCAAGGAAGGATAAAGAAAGATGCTGGAGAAATTAGACATCAATTATCCTTACTCTTGCTGTACCTTAGAGTAAGCACACCCATTTCTTTCACTTCTACTGAGACGCAAACAATAAAGCAAATATAGATTACTAGAAAAAGAATAGAGGAGGGAAAAAACCAAACCACACCAGGGAACAGCATTATGTCTCTGTATATATCCATAGAGTGTTAGTATTTTGAATAATGCAGGCAGTCATGGTCCTCACTTTCCAAAAGGCTATCGTAGAACTGGAAAATTTTTAGAAAAGAGTGACAAGAATGGTGTAGGCACAGGACAACTTCCATGTAAGGGATGAATAAATGGCCTACAATGTGAAACAGAGATGACTGATCGGAATTATGATGGTGGTCTCTAATATCATTTGTAACACACAGAACCAAATAGGAACCAGCAGTTCACCATCCCTCCCACTGCAGAGCATCAGAGAAACTAGCAGGTAGCAGGAGGTGTTCCAAACAAACCAAAAGGTGATTGATCACCCAACAGGTACATAGGCTGCAGGGAGTCCTTACCCCAGAGTGTTGTGGAAACTACAACCTTATGTACATCCAGGGTAAAATCTGTACAGGGTTAAAATCTGTACAGGCCCAGTCAACATGGGTTCAGGAAGGG
>NW_010202795.1:0-21284 GCF_000695765.1 Mesitornis unicolor | reverse complement strand
GTGAGTGTGCGTGAGACGGAGGGACTGGGGCAGTACTGTCACCCGGGGCAGAGCGGGGCTTGGCCCTTCAGCCACCTCTGCCAGCACATTGCACTTCGGCATTGGCAAGTTGTGAGGAACAAAAGGTGAATTTACTGTGTTTGAAATGGTATGTCTCGCCCGTCACATCACGGCCGGGCACGGTGAGGTGAAGTACCGCCCTGCTGTGAGGTACCATTACCGCTGCCTCGGTGCCAGGCGGGGACACGTAAAGGCAGGAAGGCTTCCGCACAGGGCATTTCATCACCGCTTGTCGCAGGTGCGAAGGAGAAGCACAGCGTATGGGCGGACCAGTCGGGTGGCTTCCCGCGCTTCGAGCTGAGGGGCTCCCGTGAGGGGACGGGCGGGCTCGGTCCCGCCACCAGCCTGCAAGGAGGCGGCAGAGGCCTGCCCCTCGCTCCGCAGGAGACCGTGGATGCAGGCGGCAAGGACAGAGCGGTGTTGGGCGTTGGGTAGCCTCAGAGATAAACACTTTCAGAGAGCAGCACTTCTTGTCTGGACCACCTGTGGCGCCTTGTTTTTAAACTCACTTTACAGTTTGTCTTTCACGTTTAATGATGTGTGCATTTGGTCGATAAATTTTCCTATATCATTTTGTAGTCTTTGTCGTTCCTTTCTTCTCTGTCTGGTTGTAGTTTAGATTTTATGTTCGCACCTGAGAGAAGAACTGTCAGCTGTGAGGGTAAATGGGTCAGTGTAGCTCTCAGCATTTTTGGCAGCTGCCAAACAGAAAACTGCTGGTTTCCAATAAGTTTTAAGTTCTGTTTTCCCATAATAGTGAACAGTGTTAATTTCTCCTTGCATGTGTGAGTAAAGCTCTACTGCAGTACATTAAAATCCTTTATTGCCTATCAAAACATTTTTCAGTTCACCTTTATAAGGAAAAAAGGTGATCTACTTTATTGCTAAAATAGAGGCACATTCTGCTGTAATTATCTCAAGCAGACTAATTAGTAATGTTTCTTCTAAAATGTTTCTTTCACTCATTCTGGATAAATTGTCTGGGAACAGCATAAGCACCTCACCACATATTTTTTTCTCATGGCACTCTAACTAACTTGCAATCAAATCTAGTTATTTAACAAAGATCTAATTATTTTATTTGTAATGGCATTAAAATACCTCTTAGTTCTTATGCAGAACAGAGATACCAGATCTTTTTGCAAAGTACACATTTTCTGCAGAGTTGTTTCATGCTCTGCCTAGATCTGACCTATCATACTCTAAAGCAAGATGCTGATGATGAATAAACTCAAGACCTGCTTCTCTCTTCTATCCAGTCTGCTGTTCTTTATTCCATTATCCCCTTTATATGCTGGCACCTCCCATCTGTTGCCCTTGCTGCTCTTAAAGAGGTGGACATCATCGTACATGCTTCTGGCTGGCTGTTAACAAGCACAGGCTGTGTACCAGGAACTCCTCCCACGACACACATGCACACTTTTTTTAAGCCTCTGTTCTAGCTATGTTGATCCTGTCATCCTGTTTCATGTTTTTACCTACTAAGGAAGGGAAAAGGAGGTGTATCAACAAGTAAAACCCTACATATGGCCTAGTAAAGCATTTAGACACTTTTTAGCAATGTCGGTAGAATCCTAGAGTATTTGCCAGTCTTGCAGACTCATGTACTGTAGTTCATTAGCAGCCTTTCTGCTTCAGGTAGATCACAAAGCTCTGAGATACTGACGTTGTCATTACTAGATCCTCATTTATACTTAGGTCTTAAAGACAGGATTTGGGATGGTAAGAAGTGTTTTATACAGAAATCTGGCAGTTTAAGCAAAGTTTTAACACAATGTATTGATTCAGTAGTGCCCTGAAAATTCAGAAGATCTCAGATGCTACCTGAGATTAGTTTAAAATAGATTTGCAACAGACAACTGAGATCAGTTTAAGATTTGAATGTCAGTTTCTCTTATGAAAAAGCTGATATTTTTGAAAGAGAAGGTCTAACAAAATTTTCTAGATGATGGAGGAAATAATAAATTTTTAAAAAATTGTTTTATCTAAATTCCTAATTAAATATTAGTAGCTAATGTTAATTGACAAGCAATGATTAAATAACTAATAAATCATTGCATCTTGGCTGGACAGCCCATTGCAAAGAAATATCATTGTTTTTGTTTTAAAATCATTCTACACTCTCATATGAAAATAGGTTGATGTTTGACCATCAAGCAATATTTTTGCTGTATGCATAATTTAAAAAATGTGTCAACATAGAAAAGTTTTTAAGTGTATGTCTCTTAATAACTCAATAAGTAGTTTATTTCCGAAGACAAGTAATAAAATTATTAATTTGTGCCTGCTGCAGTTTATACAGCAAATTTTGGTCCTCACAGCCCTTCACAGAGTCCAGATTTCCCTGCCCTCAGGAGCCTGAACTATCTGGCACCTGCTAGGGAGTATTATTATCTGCATTCTTGGCCACTGGCACGCTCTAATCACATCTTCTGAAAACTCAGCAGAAGTAGCATCTTCCCATGTCAAAGGCTTTTCAGCTTGCTTGATGTATTCTTTCACTCTAATACTGATGTTATAATTCTTTGGATTTTTCCACTGTTTATTTAAATACTTTAGAAGAATAATAAAGATTATCAATATGTTTCCTCAGGGAACAAGATCTTTCTCATTCTTCATTTCTACTTTTTTTTCTTTCAGAAAAAATTCTGTTTGCTTTCTCATTGTTTCATTTTGTTTAACAGCACCTGGAGCTGACACTGTCTGGATGCACATGTGCAATCCAATTAATTCTCCTGAGTGTGTCCTGTCTTTTGATACTATCCAGGTATTTCTTGTATGTCTTGAAATTAAACACTAATCTAAAAATGTTTCCTGAAATTTGCTGTTTCAAATGACACTAATAACAAGAATTCCTAGATCAAGTTCATTAGTACTGAATTGATACTGCTTAGTGGCATTGATAGTTTTTATGATAGCATCGTGTTAGCATGTGTTTAGAACAGGATAAAAGAGGATTTCTACTTGAGCAACACTCTGTGACTGCAAGTTAACTGCACCTCATGTTACTGCCATTTTTTGATTTGCATTGTAATACAATTGCAATATTGTATTAGCTCACAGGATAAAATGAAGTGCTCTGTATTCTGTGTCATTACTGTATTCTCAGTCTTTTTTGTATTTTTTCATCACATGCTGCTGGCAAGGGAGAGGAGATAAACTCAGTGGCTATAAGAGTTGAGAAGGTCTTTTTTGCATCCCCTTTCTCACTTATGCTTATTGTCTGTGACTAGATGCAAGTGTTCATATTTCCCAATTGATTTCATTTTTTACAAATGCTAGAATTCACATGCAAATACTTACGAACTCATCTTTTCTTCTTAATGCGATTTTTTTTCCCCTAATTATATGCAAACTATATTGCTGTCACAAATAGATCTTAATAAACGTCTCTGGAAGGAAGAAAATGCGATGCTCTAGCTCAGCCATAAGCATCTCCAAGGCTGGTAAGAATGGGATGCAGGCTGAATTGCTTTATTTGACTAGGAATCAAAATGTCACAGTGAGAAAGTTCATTCTCTGCCAGCCTTTGGAAGTGCCCAGATTCTTCGTTGCACAAGGCAGCTGAGAAGGGAAGAAGTGCACCTGAATATACAAAGGAGAGTTCACTGTGTGTTAGAAAAACAAGTCCTTTGTGAAGTGCTCTCTTTGATTTGGTTAATATGATCCCAGCTCTGAAGTCAATGGGGATGTTACTCTGATAATGGGCCAAATTAATACTACACTGTCCTGATCCTGATTGCCTCTATAATTAGTTGTAGTTCAGCTATCGTCTTCATAAACAGGAAAGTTACTATAAGTTAGCAGAGTTGCCCAAATGTTTGTGCATCAAAATTTATGGAGTTCTGTTGTCTTAGACAACATCAAGGCTTGCTCTTATGGCCAAGAAATGTTAAGTGTGTATGCACACATTGGCATGTGTATGCTGCATGCTAGAACTGAAAGAAGATGACCCTTCCTAGGTGATCTTAGTAAACACCAGTGAAAATTGAACTGTTATCACTTGATGTATAGCCTTTTTCTAACAAATCTACAAGGTGAGTACACATTTGAGCAAAACCCTGTAATACAAGTTATTTTGCTGACTGAATAATATCATTATAATGATCAAAGTAGGCAGGCAAACACTGGTTCTTTCTGAATTACTTTCCACCTCATATAGATATAACAGCATTTTATTTCGAGATCTGTGCTAGAAATCTCTTCTGGAATACCTAGAGCTTATTTATCGTAACATGTCTTTGAAACAAAATACTTTGCTATTAAGTGCAACTAGTATGGGATGTCCGGTCATCTGGTTTACTGTCACACTCTCACCCTACTGCCTAACAAAGTAATACTAGAAGGCTCAGTATGTTGGCATGGGTTACAGGAGCCTAGGAGGAAGGTAAAATACAAAAAGGCTTTTTTCTTCTTAACTGTTTACAGCCCCAGACTCATGCACGCACTGAGAAAGTTCCATTTTGCAACACCTGGTATTGTTTTAGTTCTGTTTTCTCTGTTTGTCTTTTTTTTTTTAACTTAACAGTTTTGTGATAGGATACAAGCCTCACAGGTTTACAGGTTTTCCATGTGGCCTGGTTCAGTGAAGGGTTTATGCTGCATTTTTCCATGGATCATTTTGGAGGAAGTTGCAAGAAAAAAGTAAACTTTTTTTTGTAATCGTGAAATCACAGAGCCTTTCAAAAAAGGAGAAACTGAAGCATGTGCAAGAAGCTTTCTCTGAACATGCTACTGTTAATTTCATTGCTATTTGCACCACTTAGCAGAACATGCACACCAGGAATTTTGTGAATATACAAATATACAGGCCTAAGGAGACAGCAATTATAGTGAATATCATTCCCACGCTCAACAGTTGGGAAGAAATACAAATTATGTGATGTAAAGCTAACCAAGTTATGGTAGGTAAGCAAAAATTCACTATTTAAATGGTGTGTATTCTTTGTTATTAGATTGCTCTTTTAAGGTTTCTCTCTGTTAGGAAGGAAGAGCACGGATGAATAAGCTGATTAAACACCCTTAAGAGTTTGCTACACAAAACAAAATTCTGTGGCCTGGATTGCCTAATCTTTTCCTTGTGGAAAGGAAGAAAATTTGTTTCTGTTGTCCCTGTGTCCTGTTCAAGGTCAGGAGAAGAAACTCACAGAGATGGGGTTTATAGGTCTGCCCTTGGAACTTTTACCTATCTGAATATTTTGTGAACAATTTGGTACAGTTTCTGATAGTCCTTATCACAGTAACTCCCACCCTAGTGAGATTACTTGTAGAGTAAGATATTGGTCGTTATAAACGTATCAAAATTTTCAGTGTTTTAGCAGAAGAAGGAAAACCATCATTCTCTCTGTTTAAAAAGGGAGTAATTCTGTATCTTCTCTTTATAGACAAAAGCTATTAAAAACCCCATAAAACAGAAATTCAGTTGAGAATATATTACATAAAAGAATAAATCCCATCCAAAAGAACTGACAGTTTCAAATTAAGGGTAGAAAGTAAGGAAATTCTTACGAAGTTGGGTAAACATATGTTGTGTGTTCACAAATTGTGTGTCTCTAAGTCAGACACAAAATCCTTCGTCTGTGAAGTGTTTTTAAGATTTTTTTTTTTCCTATTATCATAAATGCTTGGGACTTCTCTTCTGGACCTCACACTGAAAGCAGCACATAACCTACACACAAGGCCTACGTCACAAGGAGGGATATTGATTCAGTAGTTATTCCCTGAGCAAGGTTCCCATTACAAGTGTTTAATGAAGCTTATTCAACAACTGCATTGTCTGTGGCATAACACTTATCTTCCACTGTGTCCTTTGTGATCCAGACTCCCTACATTAGACATTAGACCAAGTTGTTTATTGGTGAAAGTTACAGGTGTGTTTCTTCATAATGGAAATAAATATTTTTTGTCAGGTGCTAGTTATTCAACTGGTAGGCACAATGCCTAACAAGAGTCTTCTAAGGTAGGAATGTCTGGCTGCCTTCCAGTTCACAAGTGACTACACAATGTTTCAGGGTTTGGGAACTGACATATTTTCCTTCATCTCATCATCTCCTGTTTCTGCTCTATGTTGTCTATACTTATTGAAGGCTTAATAATTTGGTTTTATTGTACTGGTCCAGCAATCACTGAAAAAACACGAAGTCCTTCATGGTCTTTGATAGTTTTAATGAATTCATGTTTGATGCTTAGAATGCATGAAAAACTTCTAGTATACAGATTGTAATTGTGAGACTGGTATTTTATTTTGATAGCAATGTTTTGGAGTGAGGGGACTTCATTCTCCAGTACCTTGTAGGCTACATGGTGGTTTACAGTTGTGCAACATGAGGAATATCCAGCCAGGGTTACGTATCTACTAACCATGTCAGATAGAATTACTGGCTGTGCTTGTCTAGCTAAGTATCCTAACACAGGTGCATCAGACTCAGAAAGATTTCCCTTATATAGCCTCTTCCACAGCGGGAACTTTTTTCAAAAATTTTCAAAAATACAACTGTGTCCAAGCTAGAAGCTTTAGTTAGCACCAGAGAGTCCTACAGACAGTGCAGCATTTCATCTCTCTGTGCAGCATACCTACCCCAACACAAGTCTGTAGTGTAGACAAATGTTAAAGCAAAACTTCCCACTTACTGTAATCATAATGCTTACACCCACTTTTATTAGATGTAATAGAAAACATGTAGTAGAGAACACTAGAGAAATTAGGCCTTGGTATTTTTAAGCACTATGTTAACATCAAATATTTGAGCAATATTATTCTACATGCTCAGTTGTGGTTTATAGACGCAGCTGGAATGTGCAAAGTAATTGCTCTGTACTGAGACAGCTCAGGAAGAATTCAGAAATCTCAATGTGTCAGCAGCCCTGAAAATTCATAATCAAGACTCAAAGGAGCTGGCTCACTGTTACGTATTTTTTAATAAGTATTAGAATTCAGGAGAAATTACAGAAAACTGGAAATTAGCTGATAATTTACTTCCACTTAGAAAAGATCACTGTGATGACCTGCGTATTTATAGGCTGCTCAAGATACTGTTAATGAGCAGAAAGATGGAAAAGAAAAAAAAAGAAAAAAGGATTACGGAAAAACAGATCTTGTCCAATAAGTCTCATTCCATATTTTGATTGAGTTCTAATTTAGTGATCCTTGAAGTTAGAAGATAAAGACCTAATGGCAGGATAGGTGAGATGCTAATAAAAATTGAGCTTAAATGAAAAATCAAGCTTGCATTTTAAAAAATGAGCCTGGTAAGCCATTCAAATGACCAATGAGGGAAAGTGACAGCTTCACCACCCACTTGAGAGAAGACACTTGGGCTATTTTACTGTCCAGAGTAATTAATGGATGTCACTGGCACTGCTTTTCTCATGTTGCACAGTCATCTTTCATTTATGTTAACCCAGATTTACCAGGCCAAAAGTGTAAACTTAAGCCTCACTGCAACCAGATTACTATATTCCTACAGAATAAATTTAATTTCATTTTATTTTTCACCTTAATGTCTTTATTATTCATCCTGTGTGCTCTTGATGTAATCTTCATCTGAAACATGAAGAACACGGTACTTGTTGCCTGCAGCAATACACTTTGCTGCCTCTCTGTCCTGGGTGCATTATTTTTATTACAAACATGTATTGTGAAATCATAGCTGACCTACTCTGATCTTCTCTGGATCTGGAAAAGCAAACAAATGCTCTGACTGTTCTGTCACCATATATTGCTATCATATATGTCATTCCAAGAAGAGATCAATGAAGAAATATTGGCTCGTTGCCCTCACTGGCTAATTTTGCTGGTTCCCCATCTTTCTGCCTTTAAGCCATTCCCAGTATGACTGCATTGCCCTGCAGATGTGAACGACAGGACACAAAGACTGTACTATTAATATAAATACCTATAATTAATTCCTTTTCCCCCTTACATTAATGTTTTTTTAATGGCCTCCAGCATATTCATGTTTAATAACACCCCTAAATACATTCTCGACATCCTTCATGTAACTAGCTCTATCAGCAAAGCACTGTGAGCTGTGTGAGATGCTCTCTGATACTCCAAATTAACTTGCCACACCTGCAATGGTAGGAATGGCAGTGCCATGCTGAGTCTACATTAAGCTTTGTATAAGTGAGAATGTGGTCTGTAGAATGTTATTTCTTCTTTCTATCTTTGGTATTTCTTTGAGGGATTCATTGAAGGAAAGGACTGGAAAGCTTTTTAAGCAGATGCTTCAGTGTCAGAATTGTGGGCAGAAAGAGGTCAGAGCCCCATAGAATCCAATCCCATAGTGTAGGAAGGGCAATTCAGTGTTATGGATAAGGTTGCACCCACTGAACAAAACATTAACTGCTGGAGAAAATGTGCTTCAGTGTGTACAACTCTAATTATTTAAAGAATATATAATACTACTATTGTCACTTAAAACACTTTTGAAAGGAGCTCCTATAAAGTACTCCAAGAAGGTGCTGGGTTTTTTCATTTTGGTTCATTGGTGAATTAATTTGCTTTATTATTCGTATAATGATCTGGCTGTATCCTTTGACCTAGATTTTTAGATAAAAAATCTAGTGCCATCTACCATATCTAAATGTTTGAAATAAATGTAGATTATTATTATGAAAATCACAAAACTGAAAAACATGCAGTAAACCCATGGCTTTGCTAATGCATTTACTTATGTAGATGTTATTGTGAAGATTTTAAAGAAACTTTTAATACCTAATATTCAATTTCCTTATAACCTGGCAGTATACTGTTGTTTTGTTATGATCCTGTGATAAGGGAGCTGCAGGCATCTTGGAAGGATGTGGAAACATCCACTAATATTAGTGAGCAATGATTTTTTGGTTCACAGCTCCTTTACAGAAGGCATAATCTAATCTTACGTAAAAATCATATGCCAAAACATTTAGTATTATCCAGTTTACTGGCTGTGTAATGTAAAATCTTCTTTGGTCTTTTCAGTTTAGTTTAAAGTGATATGCGTACACAAAAAGACTTAAATTGATCTGAAAGCTTACTAATAGCAAATTAAACACATTCTAAGCATTCTGACTTCTTGAAGAGCAAAGGCTCTTTTTTTTAAATAGTTGAATAACCGTGATTAGTTGTGTAGCATTGTAAGTTTCTATGTGTTCATGCATTTAACTTCACATTGGATTACTTCTGATTGTAAGTTAAAAGAAAAAGTTTCTTCTGTATCTGTACATATCAAATCTGCAGATTATGCCTATTATAGAAGAATAATTTCATTTGGTGATTTCTCTACATGTCCTGAAAACTGCTTTGGATGCAAATACTGTAAAGAATCTGCTTCTAGGTTTACTTTCACAAGTAGAAATAAGGTGCAACTCCATGAATGTCTGTTTAATTTTAATGGTAAATGCTGTCTCTGAGGAAAACTCTTTGTGGTCAACATACCTTATGCTCCTGGTTACACTGAAGAAATCCAGAGAATTTGGAACACTGAGCATTTTTTCCTCAGTAAACACCACCTTTCCTGGTCTCAGACATGTTTCTACTAAATCTGTAAGCTAAATCTTGGCTTCAGCAGTTGAGATTGCTGAGTAAATGGGTCTCATAGGTCTTGTACTTAATGTACAAATGTAATTTGCAAGCCTTAAGAATGTGGTAGTTTAGGTCACTCACCAGGCCTGTACAGCAGTATAATGCAGTACCTGCAATTTAAGACTACTTTTCTTGTGTACTGTGTTTGGGATGCTGAACATTGAACAGTTACTGGTTTTATACTGCTTAGCAGGCACGTACCAGTAACTTGTGTCGCCTGTTTTCAAGGTAATACTTTGGGATCAAAGGTACTGTTACTGAATAGGGAACAAGAAAATTGATTGTCTTACAGATTTTGAGATGTATGTCACTTTACCCTCTGGTATTTATGCTTAAAGGCTTAAGTTAGCTGTAATATAATTTGATGAATTTAGATTATCCAGTGCCAAACTGATAGACCTCACTGAGAAGAAATCAGGCTACTGTTTGTTGTTTCTACTACACTCATTTTTATTCTTGTGTCTCTGGTGATAGAACTATATTGATTAAAATAGTAGTAAAGTTATAATAGTAGCGTAGTTTTAATAGTTTTTTAATAGTTTTACATGACACCTTTGTTTTCCAAATTCCTAGTGCAGTACCACTTGAATTGTAGCTGTCAGATCACAGTAAGAAAGAGTCATCTTTAAATATGCCAAATAATTAAGTATTTAATGTTTGCAACTGTTTAAAAATCTAGCTTAAAACATCAAGTAATCACCTATTAATCTGTCTACAGAACACAGGCACAATGATTTTTCGGAGGATTTACTTTTCATGGCTGACTGATTCTAATTTCTGTTTTATTTTTAAATTAATGTTTAAATAGCTGTTCACTTGAGGGATACCCCCTGCCTGTATTTTTAAATTAATAGATGGTGTCATCTCACTTAACTTCAGCCACCTAAAAGACAGCCAGCTACTGTCAGTAATTGTCCAGTCCATAAAGAACAGCAAAAGAACAGAACTTGGAGCATTTTTCCTTCATGGCATTTAAAGACATTGGATGAGCTGTTAGAAACTAGTTGTCAAGTTTCCTTGTATAGTCAAGGAAAGAGACAAAAACCATGAACTGTGTAAGAAATGAAGGCAGCTAGCTGATACCACATACCTCCATTTCAGAAGATAAAGAGAGAATAAATTGATCCTAGCTTGTGGGAAGAATTGAAAATTCTGTAAAATATTTTACCTGAGCAGATTGCTACAGGAAAATTTAATGACAATCAGATGTTAGCATTGTAACATATATTAGAGAACATTTTTTCCTCTGTCTCTTGTTTTCTGGTTTTTTTGAGAACACTGCAAAAATTATAAATTTGAAACATTACTGCTGTTGTATTATCACCAGCTGTAGGGCTTAATTAATTCTGTCTTCAAGATCTAAATAGAAATTTCATATCATACCATCTTAAAGGCTTTAATTTTGTAAGAAAAAATACAGTACTTCCTTCTTTTCTTAATTTTATGCAACTTACAAAAATATCTTCATAACCAATATGTGATGTTTGTCCCTTTCTTATTGTCTGTAACTATACCATAGTATATGTCATTGTGATAAACATGTATACTAAAGTAGGAGGATACATTGAAACATAACCCTGTTTCTACAGCAGAGCAATTGAAAAAGTCATTCAGAAGAGCTTCAAAAATGAAAGAACTTAAGTGTATGAAGAAAGACAATAAATGCAGTTTACTCCACATCTGTATGAAATAAATGACTTCAGTAACCTCAATGGTGTTTTAGTATGTATAATATTTATGTTAATAAAGGATTTTATTTTTTTCTCCTCCGCGCCCCTGAAACAGGATATGTCTACATGAGTGTAGAAAAGTCCTTTGGAGAGTTTCTCCAGCCAGGCTGGGCCAGCTCAGGTACTGAGTGCGTGGTAGCTGTAGCAGAAGGGTTAAATGTTCTCATGTTCACCCAGGATCTCAGATGTGCTTTGCAGCTCTGCTGAGCTCCCTGATACCACCACTATGTGGTACGTGGGCTAGCTCATTTAGTCATACTGTCCATCCAGTTACATACTGAATATCCTTGTTTGGGGGTTTTTCTCTGGTTTTTTTTTCACTGAAGTGAACAATAAAAAATTGAATATTTCTTCGTAGTTAATTAATCATTGAATTTTCCCAAACTGTAGTTGCTCCCAGGTAGCTATGCCATGCTCTGGCAAGAGAGGTCACAGACTCAAGGAGAAGTTTGGAATACAACACTCAGCTTTCCAAGGCAAGCTGTGAACTCCAGGCTCACTGTAGGACACGGACATGCTGGTAGCAGCTACAGCCCAGGACTTGCTGCATGAGTGAGGATATCCCTGTGTGAGGGCACTCACTGTCACACAACATGGCTCAGGAAACCTCCACAATTAAGTAACAACAAAGTTGAGGGTCCTTTGTAGTTGTATTAAGTACCATGAGCCAGGGTCAGAAGCTGAATGTGGTTACTAAAGGTCAGAAAATTATTGGTTAATAGCTTAAAATAAAGAGAATATCAGTATATGTGTTTGTTGCTATAGTAATTTTATTAAAGAATCATCAGTGTTTAGTGCTGAGTCCAAACTCTTCAATTTTATACTTCATGCTATTGTAAACCTGGTGGTGTTAAGCACGGCTTTTTGGCCGTTACCCCAACTATACAATTAAACCAGTGTCCGTACTTGTCTCAAAAAATAGTACAAAGGAATAATGAGCTCTTTTCTGCTGTTGAGAACTGCCGCTCTTCACGAACATTTTTTTTTAAAGTTGTATTATCTGTGAAATAACTACCTTACTAAAACCACTGAGATCGTATTTACCCCTCACCAAACAACACAATGAGAAAAATAATTATATTATAAAGTTTGTCTTTTTGTTTTTCAGAGCTGTGTATGCAAAGGTAAAAGTCCCTGCTTTTGTGACAGCATGAAAGGTAGTAAGGTAAGAACAAGTACATTTTTTCTTTTTTAAGGTTAGCTTATACCTGGAGATTGTTAATACATTAGTTGAGTTGATACAATGAGTGAATTTACTCTGTGACAGTGTTCTGTCAGCAGAGTCTACAGAGAATTGTAAAAGAAATACATTACCTTATGAAAATCTGTTAAAATAAACACACTGTTTAACTAAGAAGAATTTTACTTTTTCTTTTTAAAATGCATAAGTTTGTTTACAGCATTGCATGATGTTTGAACACCAGCAGAAGAACAACTGTCTGAAGTATTAGGTTCCTTTCACAAACTCCTAACAAATGTCCACAGATACTATTACCCTGGCAGCAGCTCTCCTGTTAAAAATTTCATAATGCCATCAAGAGTGTCATGTTTAGTGCTTCCCTCTTTCCATCTTTGGACCTTGCCCACTTCCCCCCACCCCCATCGCTCCTTTTTCAGTTCCTGAAGGAAGGCTACGTGCACTGGTGTCAAACGGTGAACTCTCCTGCAGACCAACACAGGGGTTGAGTTTCTGGGTCCTAATCACAAGCACCTTGCCAGCAGTGAGGGAACAGCATCAAATCCATCAAAAGTAACTGAGCCACAGCTCTGGCTGTTGCCAATAGTAGCTTGGCAGAGGCTCGGAGTGGCTTTTAGAGAAACCTGAATTACACAAATGCCAAAAATTCTTTCAAGCTCCTGCTTCTAGTTGGAAAAACAACTGATTCACAGATGAAAGAGGCATTATTAAGGAAGTCATGGTTGTAGTTTAGGCTGTAGACACAGTGCTTGCCATACTAAACCTTATGAGTAGATTGCAGATGTCTGTATAGGCATAAGGTTGTGATTAGTCCCACTGATCGACACCTCTGACTGGTAAAGAATTGCTTACCACTTTCCGCCTGCACTTTTATTACCAAGATAAAATGTCACATTTCACCACAGTAAACACTGCTAGTCTTGCCTTTAGGAGGCTTTATTTCAGTGGTGTATAAAAGTTCTCTCAAAGTAAATATGTTCATCATTAATATATATTTTTATAAGTGGGAAAGGAGAATACTCATGTCTTTAGTAAAATCTCGGTGCCTATGCTCTTAGTTGGTCTAGCTGACATTGTCCTAACCAGTAAAATTGAGACCAATTGAAAAATTAGAAAAAAATAAGCTGCCTACTAAAAGAGAAATACTAGTAAGAAAGAACACCCACAACTTTTCTTCATTGGTTCTATGTTAAAGGAACTGAGCAATTAGTAGGTAAGAGTTAATAATTCTTTACACTGATGAAGTTTTTCAGGCAGCTTTGGAAAGTCAGAACAATTAATATGTTTTGATAACTGTTCAACGATAAGAAATTCTCCAACCCAAGAATCCTCTGATCTTGTTGATCTGTCAAGAAGAAAGTGTGGATAAAACTACCTGTACAGTATGGAGGGGAGTGGAGCCGTCAAGACAGTGCAAGCTGCTCTGTATCTGGAGAGCAGCCCATCGCTTACTGCAAGTTAGGGGGTAGCAAGCTCAGTGGAGGGAGATCAAGGATTTACTTCGTTTTTCTGTGAGTTAGTACCACACCCCCTCCAGTGGCACGTCTTGGTATAACGTTATCCCTTTTGCCTGGCCTGGGACACTGGTGGATGAAATAAATGATTAGTTATAAAAAATTATGCCAGTTTATGATACAGATCTCACAGACACTTCATAATGCAATTCTTAATTTTATTTGTGTTAAATTATTCTGGGATTATAGTCTATCTTTTAATTTTATTTTTTTTTTTAATTCAGAACCTGTTTAAAATCTGGTTTGTGGGATTTTGAGGGCGGAAAATTGTTGGAGGGACAAGCCAAGGTACTGTGGCATCCCCAAGACTACTTTTGTGTCCTATCCTGTACATCAAATAAGATACTGGAACTTCTGCACAGCAGAATTTCAAATGCTTTTTATAACACTCCTTTTACAGAGCAGTAGGAAAATTGGCTCTGAATCAGTAACCTCATCCTCTCTCTCCCATGTCATGCTGTGATGTAGAAGGTCTTGAATAGGCACCTGAAGCAAGAAAATGCCTCTTCAGTTATAACTTAGCCCCCTGCATTCTATTTGTGTAGCTTTAATCTTCTGTGTTTCCTTTACAAGGTTTAGTTATTTGAACTTGACCTTAAAAACACATGAAAAAGTAATTGGATGTCTTAATCTCTGAGACTCAGAACAATTTTTAAAAGTTACTGCATAAAGCAAACTTTTTTTTTTATTCTATCTGAATGGTTTTGTTGCATTTGATTCCCACTGTTTCTTTCCATGACTTGCATGAAGAGAAGAACTGACCTTGCTGTACAGCAGCAGCCATTAAGTTTGCCAACGACAAATTAGATCTGCTGTGATGGGTTTAGATTTGTGTTGCCTGTAAGGACTGAACGTGAATATAGTAATATTAACAAGACTGAACACTGAATATAGTAATATTAACAGGGACTATGTATCAGCTGCTTTCTTAAGCTTTTCATGCTGCCAGTTAACTTCTGTACTCCGCAAATCTTGAGTACTGTTGTCTTCTGATAACTTCAGCCATACTTACAAGCATGTTACGTTAGTGGTACTGTGTGGCACATAGGCAGAACCACAAAAACAGGTCAGTATGGGCAAGGGTAATACATCTGCCACAGTAGCAGACAGATAGGTAGAAGTTAATTCAGTATAAAGTAATGAATATCTTAGAAATAAGTTACCAAAACGAGAATTCATGGATATTTTAAGAACTTCATTTTCTTCATGTTTACAGGGTGCAAAAGGCTTTCCTGGTGTTCCAGGTCCACCTGGTCATAGAGGCTTTCCTGGCCCAGAAGGGCCTCCAGGGCCACAGGGACCAAAGGTAGGTGTGTGTGTGTGAGACACAGAGGAACTCCTATGCTTGACTGTAAGTGAGCCATGATTTGGTGGAGAATTCTGTTTTAAAAACCAAAACAAAACCTGCTTCAGTCTTCTGTTTGATGAGGGATGTTGTGTGGTTATCAGCTGCAATGGTCAATTTTGACCGAGTTGTAGTAGCTGATATGAACACAGGCTTTTGTTGTCAGTTGTCCATTGGCCAGTGCCAAAGCATCTACCAGACACAATGAACATGGGTCTAAATAGATTTTTAGGAGCATAACCCCAATATTTTCTTAACAAAGACATGTCAACTCTGACATCTATTGCTGGAAAGAAAGGAAACAAGCTACTATGGAGACAAGTGTGAAAAACAGATTTAAGAAAATTGGAAGGGAAAGACAGTTTTTAAGAAAAGTTTTGGCTTGCAGTATGGAGAAAGTGATTTTGGTGACTTGGTCTTTCTTTCATTCCTGTATGCCTAATATAAATATAAGTTATCAATGACATGAACAGAAAAAACCAAAAATTGCTCATTTAAAAACATTTTATTTTTATTTGTCTTAAGGAACAGCACTCCTGCTGTCCGTGATAAACTGACTCTGGTGAATAAATAATTTGTGTGTAAATATGGCATGAACCCAGCCACAGTATAAATCAGGAAGGTACTGCCACAATCACATTATGTCTAGAACCTGCACCAATGTGGCTGCAGTACTTATCCATACCTTTAAAACAACTTTTTAAAATCGTTTTAATTTGTTTGGGTATTGTTTGGCATTATTCTGTCGTACTTCATTCTTTACAATACTTTGTGGAACTGATACTCATGGTGGAGCTCATATATGTTGATGAGCCATTTATTGGAGCTCAATGAAAAGTGTTTAGTAGAGCATTTCGCTTTTAATAAATGATAATAACTTCTGCAAGGATGGCAAAAAGTGAAGATTATTTATCTAGCAATAACATCTCTCTTAGCCTGAGTGTCATTGTTTAAGAAACCATAGAATTTTCTTATTATCAGCAAAGCTCTAAGTGTCTTGAAACAATTCTAGGAGGTCCTGGCTAGGCTGTGCTGTGGCATGCTTTGCTGTGTTCTTTCGGCATTGCTCTCCTATCCTCCTTAGTCCCCTTTCAGCCTGCTCCTGGCTTTCCTTTCAGCAGTGCAGGTGGGAGTGGCTAGTAGCTGATCATTGCACGGACATCACCCATATCTGGGAACCTTCCAGCTGTTTCCTCACAGGGAAGCACTTCCAGGTCTCAGAGCTTGAACAGATCCATAGCAACTGCTTTCTCAACAGACCGTGTTATTTTTTTGACCTCCCCTGTAAAAAGTGAAAGGGAAGACAAGTTGCTGCAATTCATGCAAGTTGTATTAAATGCTTGTTTGCTTTAGTGTCTGTAATACACAAATCATTTATTTATTTATATAATTTTGTATGCACGTGCCGTTATGGGTATTAAATATATTACACTTCCTCTTGACATATATGTGCTTTTTCTCGATTATATTGAAATATGTTGTTTTCCGTTTGTGGTTTAATGGTTCTAGGGTTCTCCAGGGCTCATGGGCTTAGTTGGACCCAAAGGTATACGAGTAAGTATTTATATTTTAAACAAATGTGTATGCATTAAATGTCAACTTGGTTCAATAATTTGTGAAAAATAAAATCAAATATGATTATGATTTTAAAGTATTTTTAAAATTTATGACCTAGACCATGCACATGCGTTATCTGTTTTTTAGAACTTTTGCTTTTTTTGCTATACCTTATGTACGAGGTTCATGCTGTATGTATTTACTATTGGGGTGTGCTGTGGAAAAGTCAGACTAGAGTTCCATGAAGAGTTGTTTTGGGATTTTCTGTGGGCAATACAAGTCTATGTTAACAGTGTGCAAGCTACCATTATACTTCATTCACAGTCAGAAGCGTTGAGGAAATAATGATCTTTTGATAGAATCATACTTGCATTCATTCTTATGAATGCAATGAAAAGAAAAACTGCATCATGAACTATTGCTTAATAGTGGTAATATTATTCCTCTGTTTTTATATCATTAGGGAGTCCCAGGAATACCTGGATTTTCAGGTCCCCCAGGCCTTCCAGTAAGTAAAAATGAAACTGATTTAACCATTTCTCTCTTACTACAGTCTTCAGTACACCATTATCCTCAGCCCAATGTGCTCACTCTTGTCTAAACGTCAGCATTGTCTCTGGCAATTAGTGTAGAGATAAAAATCTTAGCATCAGCAATTCTTACTCATTATAATGATTTAAGAACACACTGCAATCTGTCAAGTCTTGTGAAACACTGTTCCAACATAAACTCTTTCAGTGTTGCTGTAGGGTAAGATGAATGTGCAAATACAAAGCTTGTGTCAATTTTGCACTTCTCTTTAGGGTGAACCGGGAGCTGTTGGTCCTCTTGGGCGCTCGGGTATTCCAGGATGCAATGGCACAAAGGTACAAACCAAGTTGAATGTTACAGAGTTTGTGTTTGGCTATGTTTAGGAGTGGCTAAAAAAACATTCTGATTTTTTCCCCCAATATGCAACAACTTCTGTTTGTTTTCTTTTGTGACTTTATCAACAAGGAAAAGTTTGAAACATGAGGCCAGAGGAAGGAAGAGTGCTGCCTTTTTATGTAAGCTAGATAACTAAATATTACGTAACAATGGCCTTTGCAAAAAGGTTAAGAGTAATGTTTGATATTTTGGCAGATAAAACTTTTTTCATTAAATCCAGAAGACCTAAACAGTTGTGTGCAACCTGTCCTTCTGTTGAAATGGGTTACAGAACAGGTAGATAGTTAATTAATTTTATTTCACCAGTGTCTAGCTTGCAGTTGTCAATTCGTAAGTCCTGAAAAAATTAAAAGGCTTAATGTTAAGTTACAGGTTTACTAATTTTTCTTTGCTCTATGAGCATATGCTTCCAGCATTCTGAATAAGGGAGTCAGAAGAATGCCCACTACAGAATATTATCCATTTCTAGTGAAACAGTGCTCTAATCTGACATAGCTAATAAAGCCTGGTGTCTGGGATAGAAGTCAGGACCCATACAGTGAGGCTGTGCCCCTTCTAGTGAATGTGGTGGTAATACAACTCACAATTTTAGGATGATAACATAAAAAAACCACTTTGTAATCACATTTGCTAAAATCAGACCAAATAATAAACAACAATATGCATTAACAGTCATACTTATGACTTTCAGGGTGATCGAGGTTTTCCAGGTCCTCCAGGTAGAAGAGGTGCTCCAGGTGTTCCGGTAGGTGTCTGTGGAATTCATGACTGTGTGCATTTCTTCCACATAGAGCCATTCACCGAAGCAGTGTAAAGCCCTGCATTAGCTGGTATTGAGAACAGTTGACATACGTAGGTATCTCTGTTTTATTAATACGAAAACTGTGTGGTAAAGAAACCAAAGTTAAAAGTAATGCTTTATCAGCTGCGTGTTGGGCCTCAACTTCTTACTTAATGAGTGCATGCATCATTGACTGGTGTTAGCTTTTTAGTATCTCAAGGGATACACATGAGAATTTACCACCCGCATCTCTAAAGATGCCAAATATATATTTAATAGATTGCAGTTTAAGTTCATGCCTAAATATCTTTGAGGTTATGGCCTAATGAAATCAATAAGAACCAGGAATTAAAACCAGAAGTTCTCATTCTGGGTGCACATTGCTTTAACCCTAGAATTTGGGTTTTTTCTCTTTAAAAATGTTTTTAAAAGAAACTTCAAAACAAATGGAAAAGCAATGCTGTCTGTCACATTCCAGTGGCTTCATATCCAGTAACTTCCAAACATGATCTTTACCTGTTCTCTTTATTTTATTTATTTATTTATTAAGGTTGGGCTTCAAAACTGTTCTGCCCTTGCTTGTAGAATTGTAACTGTGAGACTGGACAGATTTTTAGCAATATTCCCTTTCTTTTAAATTGAAGTTTGGCACAGTAAGCATGTACCTGGCTATACACAGTGCCCATTAGTATAAATCACTTAAAGAGCACTGAGCTTAGAGAATATTTAGAATTTGTCCTTTCACCATTGTGTCTCTTACTTTTCTGTTTTAATACTATGATTGTTCTTCTCCTTAGGGTATTGCTGGCAACAAAGGAGAGAAGGTCAGTTATTTACACTATATAGCGTGAAATAGATATGTACTGGAACAGGTAGCCCAGTGAGGTGGTGGAGGCATTCAAGCTCTGAGTGACCTGATCTAGTTAAACATGTCCCTGCTCACAGCAGGTGGCTTGGACTAGATTACCTCTAGAGGTTCTTTCCAGCCCAGCATATTCTATGAGTATATGCAATATTTATTGGTAATCAACAGTTTGTGTCTATGTTTGCTGCTGGAAAAGAGTTCTCAACATCTCTGTTAACGGGAAACAGAAGGTTTACTTTCCAGAAGAAACAACCACAAACTGTGCTTCATCTCTACTAGTTACATTCAACCCGGGTTACAAAACAGTATTTAATTTTTTTTTACCTTTAACTACTTTTATTGCTTGTAATGAATTTGAGCCATTTAAGCACGGGAAGAACTAAACCCCTCCCCCAAAGAGCTTATGAATTTATATGGAAATCTGCAGATGCCCTAGAGAGTATTTTAAAGGGATAAAAAGTACAGAAAATAAACTGATAGTCACGACTGTGGATGTGTAACAGAGAACTAGAATGCCTGAAAAAGGTATATTCTGCTTGATAAAATCTTTTTTTAAAGGCAGAACTGTCTGTGGTTGCCTGTGGTTGGACAGTTGCCATCATTATGCAATTCTGATGTTGCTTATTTCTCTACAACTGTATTAGAAGATTTGTTGAACTACAGAGTTCTACAGCATAACTTTTTATCTTCCTTTTTATCTAATTATCTAGGGGTGCCCTGCAAATGGATATAACCAAGAGTATGGTGGAAAAGGTGATCCTGGATGGAATGCCTGGACTTCAGGTAATTCAGAATTAATTCAGACTGTGGGACAAATATGGGGGGGGTGGTGTATATTTTAATGTATTGTATATTTTATATTAAGTATTTTTTACAATCATTTCAGTACTTTCTAAACCAGGAAATAATTGTATCTAAAAAACTATTCACTTTATATTATCTGATTAATATGATATATTCAAAGCCTTTCTTCTGACTTGACAAAACAGATTACACCAAAACAACAGTAATTAATTTTGCCATTAGAACCAATAGTGTCCATTATGCATTAGTAAATTGAGACAGGGAAGTCAAGTTGCAGACAAACAACAGTACTTCAGAAATAGAGAAAAACTGGCCATAGATTTAGGGGTTTACCCCTACAAATAGAATAGACTAGACTACACTAGACTAGACTAGAATAGTTCAGTTCAGCTGGAAGAGACCTACAATAACCACCCAGTTCAACTGCAAAAATTTCCACTAAGTAAAATTAACCAGCTCAACTTCTAGAGTACTAACAAAGGACAGTACGATCCATATTTTGTAAATGGAGTTTATAGAAGGCTGAGTGGACATTTCTTTTGACTGTTAAAATAAATTCAGTACACAAATTAAAAGGAAAATAAAAATTTAAACTTTTCCATTTCTTTGAAAATGAAGCTTTTAAGTATAGAATTTGTTGCATAGAATATTCAAAAGATTAAAGGCTTACTAGGACTACTAATGGAACTATATGGATTATGAGAATGTCCACAGTTAAACAAGACATACATCCTCATTTCACAGAATATTAGCAGTTGGAAGGGACCTCAAAAAAGCATCCAGTCCAACCCTGCCAGAGCAGGATCACCAGACCAGGTCACACAGGAACGTGTCCAGGCGGGTTTTGAATGTCTGCAGAGAAGGAGGCTCCACAACCTCTCTGGGCAGCCTGAGCCATGCTCTGTTGACCTCACAGTAAAGAAGTTTTTCCTCATGTT
>NW_010202794.1:0-5642 GCF_000695765.1 Mesitornis unicolor | reverse complement strand
TCCAACTCCTAAAATTCTGTGATTCTGTGATCAGGAACTGTAACAAAGAGCACTCCAACCATAACATCATATACTACCTGACCTGTAAACCAGCTGAGCCCAAGAGACCCCATGAGGCTCTGTACTGCTGTAGTAATCCTGCTTCTGATGCCAGATTCAGTTCATGGCAGCTCACTCCTCCACCCCAGCACTTCACTCATCTCCTGTAAAATTCAAGCCCATTCTGAAATCCTTGAGAGAAGATTTGATGAGGTTTTTTTCAGATCTCAGTCTGATGAGGACGATGCTCTAAGTTCACCCCTAAAGAAGCTCAGTTACTTGCTGCAAAATTAGGGCAAGTGGAAAGGAAGAC
The DNA here is from genome assembly GCF_000695765.1 of Mesitornis unicolor. NCBI lineage: Eukaryota > Metazoa > Chordata > Aves > Mesitornithiformes > Mesitornithidae > Mesitornis > Mesitornis unicolor. Next base: position 5,290 of record NW_010202794.1, on the reverse strand, counting down.
AAAATTGTGTACTGACCTCGCGCATCAAAGAATTCATCATCGGAGCTCTCCACAGAGTCTCTGAGGACGTTCTGCATGTGCCGCTGAGCACCACTGAATCGGCGTGAGCCAGCTGAAAATACAGAGACTCACGTTAACATCGGCTGCAAGCTTTAAGAAAAAAAATACATTAGTAAACAGTTCATGTAGATGGCTCAGGAGGATCATTTTGATCATCACTTTAATCTCAGAGTTCTCAGGATGGCACAAAAATTACATCTCTTGCTTCCACCTAACAAAAGTGATTAAAACAAATTCCTGATAAAGATAAGCCTGCATCACTTTCAGGTAATGCAGTGACTTGAAAAGATAAATTTCTCCCTGTTGAATTCGCCAGACTGTTCAATTCCAACACTCAAACTGTACTTTTTTTCTAAGACATGAAGCTGTATTTCCCCAGGACATGGCAGTAAGTCCCATTTAAATGCAATTCCACTTTTAAAAGAAGCGACATCCTATTTGGCTCACAGATTTACTAACTGCTGAATTCTCTCTCACTGAGCTGTTTTCATCAGTTTCGTTTTGCTGGAGCCTGGGGCTTTCATTTGAACTTGCCATTTGAAGACAGGAGGTAAAACCACATTAGAGTAGGTACAGTAACAGACAGTCATGACAGCTTAGATGGTCCCAATGAATTATCATACTCAAATCAATTTGTCACTAGTAAACCAGACCTGCCTAACTATATCAGTTCTCCTTACATCTACAGCAACCCAGCAACAGAAGGTAGTAGTGAAATATATTTCCTTACATTAATAATAAAGTCTCCCCCAAATCAGTGGGGAACCAGGGATCAAATCCACCATATCCATAACAACACTACAGCTCACCATGACAAAGTTCACATTTATCCTTGAGACAAAAGTAGACTTCAGACACTTTCATTAACAAAATACTTTAATCTCTGTATGAAATGTAAAATAGCAATGCTGACAAGGGTGGGTAATAGAGGAGGGCAAGACTTTTGGTAGCTGTACTTGAGTTGCACATATTCTTTTTAAAAAAAGAAATCCAATTCCAATATTTGCTTCTCAATCCTTTTTTTTTCCTCCATTAAAGGAAATGAAACCCAAGAAATAAGTCAGTTCAGAAAGTACAATTACTACTTGTACAACCTCCAACGAATGGCATAGCTTCTACACACCTCATAAACACAAATGCACTTCCTCTTACAGCACTCCTGTCAAGTAGGGAACTGTTCTCCTGCTCTCATCATGTATATATTCCTAAACTTAGGCTAGATACATTCCTAAACTTAGGCTAGTTAAATTAATACAGCCCTTCACATAGACAAGACCTTGGGATCCCCACAGACACCTTGGCATTATTTCACCCGGGCCCCAATTTTTAAGCACCTAAGCTTTCATGCAAGGCCCTAATCTTGAACTTGCATTTCACTTCAGTTTCAAGTTCAGATGCTATATTGTATAGATAATGTCAGCATGCAAAAGCTGCACAGGCTTAGTAAGAAAAAATAATCACTCAAATGCTTCTGAACCTGTTGTAATCAGTATGTCTCAATGCCTTTGAGATACCACCTGAACTGTTTTTCAGCAAAAAGGAGGTAAAACCAAAACAAGCAGGTTTACAGAATCACAGAATGGTTGAGGTGGGAAGGGACTTGTGGAGTTCATCTGGTCCAACTCCTCTGTTGTGAAAAATGGGGAAATAAATCCGGTCTTGTGAGGCCGGCACCAAATACGCGACAGACGGCACCAAATATGCGACAGACGCAAGTTGGGGAACAAATAGTAATCGTTTATTTACAGCAACATTTACGGGTTCTTTTGGATTGCCGGTGATAAACTGAAAAGCTACAGGTACACTAAAGGTTGTACACACACAAACACCACCACCAACAACTTGCCCGCTGTAAGCCTGACCTCTTGGCAAATAAACAAGCCCATTGAACAGAAATACGGTGGGGTAAAACCAAGAATACACTCAGGGAAGTCTAGAAATGCACCTGAGGAGAAATGTAGAATACACTCAGGGAGTATGCACCTGAGGAGGAAATATATCACTTAGCGTTAGCTGAGGTAAATCATCTTACCCACAAGGTGTCCTGAGTTGGGGGAGATGGAGAGGGAGCGAATTCGTCAATCCGTCCAGTTGTCGGTATGGTTCCGAGTTCACCCTGTCCTGATTCTTGGGCCGAAATCGGAGTGATATTTATACTCAAACTTTTACATTACATTACAGGGGCATACGTGAGGGTGGGGATGACTACAGACAATCTTATCACTTATGTTAATGTCACAAAGTCCTTTAATTCACACCTGCATGGGTGGAGGTAATAGCTCCTTTTGTCTGGGGGACTGGGACCGAGGCCTCCGAGGCCTCTGCCTGGTCTCACATTCCTCCAGGCATCCGGATAACACCAGATACTGATGTAGTGATGGTTGCCACCTCGCCCAGTGCTTGTCACCTCACTCAATGCTTGGCTTCATGCTTCCAGGCATACAGCTACGCGGTGTACATGACTTGGACTTTGTGACTTTTGCTTTCTCTCTACACCCCTTGCTCAAGCAGGTCACCTAGAGCTGGTTGCCCAGGACAGCATGTAGGCAGCTTCTGAATATTTCCAAGGAGGGAGACTCCACAGTGTCTCTGGGAAACCCGTGCACATGCTCAGTCACCTCTGCAGTTAAAAGCAAACCAAACAAACAAAAAAGCCAACCCAAAAAACCCCTCACAAAAAACTCAAAAAAAAAAAACCACCCAAACATTTTTGCCCATTGCTTCTTGTCCTGTCACTAGGCACTACCAAAAAGAAGCGAGCTCCATCTTTTTTACACTCTCCATTCAGATACTTGTTTAGCTGGTGAGAGTAATATAGGACTACAGACCAAACACCTCAAATACAAAGAAGAAACATCAGTGAGTACTGCTGTCGCCTCACCTCTCCCTTCCCAAGACTATCTATTGTGTAAGACCAATACACTCCTCCCAAGGGAGTGATCATGGCTGATACCTACTACTGCACTTCCGAGCTGCTGCAAAGCATATTCAATCCAGCAAAGCAGAGAACCTTCTTTCTCCTCAATGATGCACAATTTCCCAAGGCCAGCCCACTAACAGCAATTACGGAATGCAATTGATTGCATTTAAATCCCCACCGGGTGCAGGAAACTGCTTGCTACTGAAGCCACATTCGACAGTCTCATTACAGAGAGAATGCCAAACAGCACATTTCTGCTAACTCAAGCAAGTGCTCATTTTACATTTTCACCTTTTTTTTACCTTTGTTTTTATGTCTGTTTAAGACTTATTTCAAGCTTTTACTTAACACAGTAATGTGCATATACAGATTGTTTGTTAAAAAATATCACTGCAAAAGCCCCACACGACACGCCATCAGGCACTAGGATCACATATGGTACTGCAATTTTTTTTTTTTCAGTCAGGCATCCACTTGAAAAACTCTCTGATTATGCATTCACCTGATACAGTAAGTATGATTCATTGAAGACTCATTCCTCATTATGATTATCATTCATTTGCTATGATTCATTGATACAGTAGAGTGACTGTTTAAAGACTTCTTAACAGCCACTACTTTTCCTCAACTTTTAAGCCTATGGAGTGTACTTTGAAGCAGGCTGGCTCTATTACTTCATTAGGATCATAGCAACTGGCCAAAATTGTGCTAGGCACTGCAAAAACACAGAGCAGCAGACATCCTGTAACTCTGGAGAACACACAATCTAAACACTTCATTTGGAAGAGAAGCAAATTTCCCCAGCATTCAGAATTGAGTAGGGCAGGTCTGATGGCTTGGTTCAGGCCTATTCCTCCAAATATATTTACGTATTTTTAAACACAGTTGTCTATTCCAAACATAGGATTCATTTTGAACTGGGGTGAGAATTGAATCCAGCTCTTCTGGTTCCCAGACTCCTTCATCTCACGCAAAACCAAGGCTAGTATTTACAGAAGAAACACTAATACCTATGCAATAGAAGCACAATGGCAAAGTGCAATTGTCAGACCTTAGTATTACATTTTTAACTTCATAATCCATTTTAAAAGTCAGCTAACATTACATCCTGTAAAAGTATTTTGTTCCTTCCCTTCTAAAGACAATGGAAATTAAAAGGTTTCTAAACATTAAAGATGTTAAAATCAAATTCATCTGCTATGTGTTTAATCACACTGAAGGGCTTTATATTCACTGTGCTGAGCCCTTTAGGACATAAAGCGATTTTCTAAGCCATGCAAGGATCATAAAACAGGTTCTTCTGTTTGATTGTTTCGGGGTTTGTTTTGGTTTGGTTCTACCAGTCAGGTTTGAAGTGGGTTCTCTGAAATACAGGTAACAGCTTCCTAGATCAGGAGTACTACACTGCAACCACTTGCACTTTCTATTGCACTTTCAGACAGGGCTACACTGCATTAGAAGACACAGAGACAAAACCTGAAATGAAAGAAAACTTGGAAACACAATCAAAAGTGACAATCATTGTTTCAGGAAAATCTTAACACGGGCAGACAGACTATGATGGCTTATCTTGTAGATAAATGCATAACTAGTAAATGTTTAACCAGTAAATTTGTAAACTAGGAATTCCTAGTTCCACCTTTTCAAGCTGCCTAGGCTAGGTAAGGCCTCATCTTATCTCCAGAAAAAACTTTAAACTGTATTGTTAAGCTCGCTCTTCTAATGAATCAAGTAATGAATATCTCAGGAGGCTGGAGAAAGAAGTTACAACAGTGAGAAGGGTTAGTTAGGAAAGTTAAGAGCTGCAATACAGCCATGTTATATGAAAGACAGAAAACAGCAAATCAGGATCAAACTGCTCTGAGGATCACACAAAGACTCGATGAAAAGCTCTGCTGCTGCTGCTAACGGATTCCAACACAGGGCCACAGACACCCTGTGCTCAACACAACCTTATGCATTTCCAAGGAGAGAAAAGATCATCACACAGTTCAATTCCAATACAGTAGTGGGAGTGGTCTTCACAACCAAAATCCTGATGGAAGTCTCATCTTTAAACAGTAAATGAAATACATGTGTAGACTTACACTTTGCCAATATAGTGGGAAATAACTGCAACTCGTCTCCATTTCAGTGCTCTGCCTTTTTCCATCTATTTATTATCCACGTAAGACTAAGGCAAATACCTGCAGTATTAAATGAGTCTAACAGCACCAAATCTGTCTTGTGGCATAAAGTCACTGAGGTCAGCAGTTACCTCAGCAGGGATCCATCTGTACTTTTGGGGCCAGTCCAGTTTAACATCTTTAT
>NW_010202793.1:43120-43621 GCF_000695765.1 Mesitornis unicolor | reverse complement strand
GCTTCCCCCCCCCTCCCCTCAAACAGCTTTTCCCCTTCCGCCGTAGGGAAGCGGCGCCACGGGAAGCCGGGCCAAGGGAAGATGCTGCCGGTTGCCTGGCTGGGACCTGCCTCGCCGGGCGGCCCCCAAGCAAGGCTGCCGCCCCCGTGCGAGTCCTGTAGGACCGGCTCTCTCGGGCAGATTACTTCCTGAGGGAGGCTCGTCCAGCGACGCCGGGGATGGCTTATCCAGCAGGGAAGCAAGAGAAAGGAAAAGGAGCGAGAGGCATTTGCATTAAGAAAGCCCTCGCTTTCTTAACTCACCCTCTCACCATGGGCAGGGGAGGTGTCTGGGCTACTTTTCAAATGCAATAAAAAACACTGAATTTTGTTCCCGCTGTTTAGTTTTACTTCCTGCTCTAGCGCTTACCTGCTTAACACCTCCAGCAAAAGTAAACAAATCAGCTCATAATTTACCTATGATCTCTGCTCTAACTTGCCTTTCTATATCTAGTCTTTTCCT
>NW_010202793.1:27698-43089 GCF_000695765.1 Mesitornis unicolor | reverse complement strand
TTTTATGTATGTATGTCAGATGCATGGGGATCTGGAAACCTTTTGCTGACTTTATCTGTTCCCTCCCCTGCCCGCCTCCTTAACATGAAAGAAATCCAAACAGACACACACACGCATCAACCCACCCACAACGATTCGATAAAAATAGCGTCATCCCTGGAAAGTAAAGGCAAAAAGTGACACGGATACCTTTCAGCTAAGGCAGGTGTGTCAGATCCCATGAATGTGAAGGGTTTAAGTGCGCAGGAAGCATCTCATCATTATGAGATTACTGGAGAGCTCAGTAGGTATTCATCCTCATTGAGCTGTCACTGAAGAAAAGCTGAGCCAGAAAAGACATAAAAACAGAAGGAGAGACAAACGCAAATCTGTGAGCGGCTGCTTCCAGGTACATTCCTGAGTGCAGCTGCAGGAAGGGAAGCTTGAATCTTTTCTGCAAGGCAAGAGAGCACTCCCGTAAAGAGTCCCTCTGACAGCCTGTGGATTCTCAGTCCCTCTGACTGCCCACCCTGAGACACATGGCACTGAACTCAGTGTCTCTGGTCAGAACTTGCTTCCAAAAACCCAAGCAGAAACAGAAGCAGCCTGTAGCTGTGATATGCAGATGTACCTTCAAAGCCTTTTATGATTCACTTTAAAATGTTTCTAGTAATTACTTCTATTTTAAAGGCGTTAGTTAATTGCATTGTGTGTAGAATCTGTGCCGTAATTGTCCTTCAGAAAGAGGGAGAGCATAGCCAGTAAAAATTGCTTATTAAAATTAAGCACACTGTGGGCGTTTATTTCAAAGTGTAATTACTGAAATAAACAGTTGTGTTTATTGCAGGGTGCAGAGCTGCACATAGAGACGGGTACAAACATGCCTGTATGAGAAGCTATGCATGCTGATTCTATGTCTGTTGTCTGAGAGAATTTGCAGGATCCTCTATGTTATATATAATAGAAAGAGTACTACAGATGCAAAGATGGTGTTACCCCAAGGGCAAAACGACCACTCTGAAATAATTCTTTCTAAGCATTCAAACTTTGCATGCAGAACGCCATTCCCTGATAACTTCAGCTGGTATCACTTCTGTAGTATCTGTGTTCAGAGCAGCAGAGCTCATGGGAGGCTCAGTCCACTGTAACTGTGGAAAGACAAGAAACACACTGTTTGAAATTAATTTAAAAGCATATAGTCAATTTCCAAAGCACTGTTTTCCCCCTTGCTAATGATCCAACATAATTGTTGTAAACATCACAGAGCAGATTCCCTAGACTGAGAACAAGCAGGAAACATTTCTTCCCTTGGGGCATTTTTTCTCTTCTAAAAGGTATGTCCCTGAGAAGGATAGAGAATAAAATTCCCTTTTCTACCACAACTGCTGAAGTGGATAGCATTATGGTATCTTTATGCTGCGGTAATACCCAGAGATACCATCAGTGCTTGAGGCCCTTGTGTTGGGGGACACAAGTGTAAAGAGATGTCCTGTAAAGATTACAGCCTATTTTAACGAGCCATGTTTTGCAGAAGTTAATGGGAAAATGACTGGTTAAGGAAGTCTCTCCATTCTGAATCTCAGTGTTTATTCTTCTGTGCATTCTTCAGATCGTGTTCAAGTTGGCTGTCGGGAACTGAGATCCACCAAATACATTTCAGATGGCCAGTGCACCAGCATCAATCCACTGAAGGAGCTGGTGTGTGCTGGCGAATGCCTCCCTTTGCCACTGCTCCCCAACTGGATTGGGGGAGGTTACGGAACCAAGTACTGGAGCAGGCGGAGCTCGCAAGAGTGGAGATGCGTCAATGACAAAACTCGCACCCAGAGGATCCAGCTTCAGTGCCAGGATGGAAGTATAAGAACCTACAAAATAACCGTGGTGACAGCCTGTAAGTGCAAGCGATACACCAGGCAGCACAATGAGTCCAGCCACAACTTTGAGGGAACCTCTCAAGCAAAACCTGTCCAGCATCACAAAGAGAGGAAAAGAGCCAGTAAATCCAGCAAACACAGTACGAGTTAGAAGTCAGATATTCTCTCCTCTCACATCTCCCTCTCCTCCTGCCAAAACTGAACTCACCTGTAACCATTTGCTTTACCGTTCTGACTGCTTAAAGACAAGTCTGCCATTGCTGTGTTCTCAGTTGACACCACATGCTTATTGCTTTGGCCAAAATCAAAAGGGGCATTCTCAGCATATGGACCTTTTGGGTGATTTTCCAAATGCTCAAGATGGGGAATAACACAAGCCTTCCAAACCCACAATGTAAACTTTTACATTTGCTCCAGCCATGGAGGCAAAGAAAATTTGCCATGAGTATTCACTGAACTCTATTTTGTAAAAAGATGTTTGGTTATGTGTTTTCGTGAGAACTCTTAATTATCACATCTATTGCCTTCTATACCATGTTTTATGAACTGCTGACAAGAGCTTAAAAATACAACACCTAGTATCTGCTTTCAGAGTAATTCTAAAAAAATGCCTTGCATGCTGACCTTTCTCTTATCTCAATATACCAAAAATTACAATACGCATGGCAGCAATCAAAAAGTAAAGCTGAACAAACTATTTATTTGTTGTTGTAATTATTTAATGAGCTTTTATGTGTGTTACTTCCCTTCAAAATGTTCTTATGTTTATAGCTTTTCTCATGTATCAAAAGTATTTTCCTATGATTTGTGGCTGGATTAGAACATACATTTTGTAGATAATGTAAAATAGATATTTTAGCATTCTTGGTATATATATATATTTTCATTTTGAAGATTCATAGACTTAGGTGTTACTTTGAAGTAGCAACATAAAAAAATGTTTTTTTTCATTCTCCACTCTGTATTATTTTTGTTTAAAAGTGTGCAATCAAAAGACAGATATGATGACTATGATGACTTCCTTTCAAATTCATTGGTTTCTTTTTTTTTTTTTTTACAAAAATAAACACTGCTAAAAGGCTGTATTGTCTGGCTGTATATGTGAAAATGCACACATTTTAATGAGTCACAACATTCAATCTCACAAAGTGGGAGAACCTTAAAAAAATCTATCCATGATATTTAACATTAAGACAATCTTTCTGAAGATTCTTTTTGGATGTAAAAATCTTATATGGCCACTTAAGATGGTGCTTATTAATGGTCCAAGCCAGGATCTTATTTAACAATTCTCAAGTTGTACATTGCAGAAGAAGTGTGTATTTGAGACGTTTTACAAGCTAGTTAGACACCACAGTTTCTCTTCTCTCCATTAGTGATGATCAAATCAAAGACTAATGATAAAACCAAAATGCATTTTCATCTTTCCCATAGAGCCAATAGAGTCCTGCACATTATCCCCAAATTCTTACAGAATGTATCGGGAAACACACAGTAAGCGATCTACCTTTCAACACAATCCATGAATCACCTGTTAGTAATCTTTCAAACCATACTGAAATACTCTGGGCAAGATTTCATCACAGAATTCTGCTGCTCTTAAATCATTAACTTTTATAACCCATTTGCACCCAAAGAAAAGATTACACAAGAAGACAGTAATGAAAGGTCTTGCCTGATAAGGTCTTACACAAGCTCTCTTTGACCTTCTCTTTATCTCAGTCCATTTTGCATTTTAATTCCAAAAGATTCATCATTAAGTTCTTGGCAGATCTTCCTTGACTGTTAATGTAGAACTGTTTGAAAACCACTGCTACTGCTTGAGTTACTGACTCTTCAATTTTATTGACACTTAAAATTATTTTCCCTCAAAGCTACTTTCAAGAATTCTCTTTAAAATCCACTATATGTAAGAAAGATACTTTTTTGTTTAAATTTTGAGTGATCTACATAGTGGAACAGTTAAAAACATTGCATTAATAACCTAGATGTTTCAAATTTAGTTCTGTGATTGTGAAAATACCGTGAAATGATGAGATGAGAGACCACTTATACTTTAATTCTCTGATCTTAAAGGTGCTTCTTTTAAGCCTAAGAGGATAGGTAATGGATAAAGGAGTCAGCAGTGAGAGCGGTGATGCGACATTGCTCCTAAGCATATCAGTCCAGTGGACCTACAGTTATCCAAGTTTATTTTACCAGACATTATAGTATAATTCAATACATTTTATGAGGGAAAGATTATTCCCAAATGTCAAACATCTATCAATTTTTAAATTGTTCTCCAGCTAGTTCTTCAAGATGATAAAGCACAAAATATTGAGATAATGGACCAAATTTAGCCAAAATTACTTTCAAAGACAACAGTCACCATATATCAGGAAAGTTGCCCTGTCTGTGCTTGACTCCCAGAAATAAGAATGGTGAAAAAACCCACACATCTTGCTCATGACTCTTCTACAGTCAGTGAAGTTTGACTGTGGGAACAATATGCACATTTAAGAAGAATTTCAACTTAGCAATAGAAATAATAACTCCTAGTTTGTCTTTTCACGCAGAACTACCTGAAGGCGAATAATCTGATACTATTCCATTAAGATGACTTCATGAAATCTTGCTGGACATGCTATACAAAGACCATTGGGCCCATCTCTAAATCTGGCACGTTTGAGGGAACGTGAGGGAAGCCAGTAGGAACTTTGAAGTGCCACCTGTGTTAGCTATGATCTCTTCTTTGGCCATGACTTTGGCCTTTTGTGGAGGGGGATTTGCAGGAAAACAGTGTTAGAAATACATTACATCTTGATTTTTCTTCAGGAATAATGTTACTCTTTGTGACTCGTCTCCCAGCTTTGAATGCTTCAACCTGGCCTATACAATCTGCCTGCTGTTTCTTCCTCTTCTGTGTGAACTCACAGGGCTCTACCCAAGGATCCAGACAAAAGGTAGTATACAAGTACATCCAACTCTATGGAGAGACTCCAACATGTAAAGTTGCAGTGGGTATGAGATGGGCCATTGCTCTCATATTTACAGTGGACAATTTTGCAAAAGTGTCTCAAAGATTCAATGAAAAAAATAGTACTGCTTAAACTGAAATAATTTAACAGATTATTCATCTTCTTAATTTGCCTCAGAGTTAAAAAGGAAAGACAAACATGCTAGAATTTTTTTAGTTTTAACCTGAAATATGAAGCCAAATAGATACAAGATGCATGTAAATGTTTTGGAAAAGTATAATGCAGAGGCAGATCAGATAAGTTTTCACACAAAATAGACCACTAAATAGTCTAGATTTACTACACTAAGAATATATAGAAGTTTACTTTCTCAATAATATCCTATCATATGGGCAGCTCACTAAGTCCAAGGGCTTCTTAAAAAGCATTTCAAACATCTTAAAAAGAACCTAATAATTTTGCAAGTTCTCATACTTCCTTCTTTAGAAAACTGAAAATGAATAAATTAGAAATAATCTGTTAATCTGCCATCATTATTTCATTACTTTCGAGTTGATGAAAAGTGCCTCCAGTTAAGGGCTAAAATGTTTTATAATTAATAGAAATCAATTTTCCCTAGACATCACTAGAAACAAACTTAGCCAGATGCTGATTGTTTTGATAGCATGGTAGCAGTCAGAGGCACACTTTGTAGAGGCAGTGGTAGATAGCAAGTGTCATTAAAATAGTATCAGCTGTGGAAGTCAGAAGGGTCTGACACTTGCAGTCTGGACTAGAAAGGCTCTTTGAGAAGTTTATTTATTCAGCTTTTCAGTAATAGAAACAAATTTGTTGCTCTCTCCTTTCCAGCAGCCCTGGAAACAAAACTACCCAATCCAAGTTCAGTCACCAGTTTGGAAATAAAGCAGACATTTGAATAACACCCTTCGAAATACCTAACAGATTTCTGCTAGTAAATCACTGTGGTTCTCCTAACCTTGACCTTTATATCCTTCCTGAAGAAGTATGGCATTAATCAAGAAAGGACTGTTCAACACATTCCACCGTGAGAGTCTTGTTGCTACAGTATTAACCTGGAGGTGTTCAGTGGAAAATTATAAGGAATCCTTAGTGTTGGACGGTATCCTATTCTCATGATGCATTTCCTTTCCCGTAGGCCAGGCAAGGGGCTTTGATTTTAAGTTCATTGACATACATATAAACATTGCTCCAGGCTAAAACTGAAAATCCTCTAGAGATTTATGAGTTAAGCAGACATTCTGTAACTGGATTAGTTAATTTTGCCTGAAAGTCGCCCCCGCAACAAAAAGCCTGCCCATACATCTTTCTGAAAGACATCCAGCCTTTCAGCTTATTCATCATATGAGTTATGTGGACTGACACACTAAAAAAATGTGATTTACAAGTGATGTTGCCTACCACTGAGTTAATATTCAAACATCTACCTTACTCAGTACTTCCATGACAAGAAAATACTCTTAATTCTTAATTAACGCTCATCAAACTACATTCCATTAAAATAACTACTCTCTGCTAATTGGTGAGAAAAATCTCTACAGACACTGGACTGTAGCTCCATTTTGGGAGTTTGTTTTTTCTTGACTTACTTTGGTTTGACAACACACAACAGTGAATGAGATAGGGTTACATTACCCATCTGGAGTTCAAGTCTTCCTATATGCCTCTATACAACCACAAAGAAATATAGAGCATGTCTTAATATAAATGAAAATCAGGACCATTGACTTTAATAGGGCTGCTTGTGGAATATGGTACTTCACGAACATAAAGTAAAATTAAAAAAATCAGCTCCTAAACTCCGAAGACAACTGCTGTCAAAAAGTGACCTTTGCTACCATATACTTAAGTAAAAATATTTAAACACTTATTTATTCATTTATTTTTGGGATGGGTTGAAGAAAACTCTTTTAGATTCCCTATGGCTATTAAGCTGGGATGGAGAACAGAGTTCTGAATGTTTCTAAAATGTACAGCTGCAAAAATTTTGGTCTTAGCAAGGATCACTCAGGGTTGTTTCTTTTTCCACTGAATAAGCCTGCTAAAACTTTTCGTTTTGTATGTCGTTACTGCAGTTTTTAGGACAGTAGCCAGAACTGCTTATAGTTCCAGTGGGGAACAGGTTGTATGACTGCACTGCATCTTTTGTTTCCAGATATTGAAATGTCTGAATCTGGGTGTGTCTAGAAAGTGAGAAAGGAGAGAAAATGGATAAAAGAAAATGAAACAAAATGACACATGGAGGACAGCATGTGCTGCGTGTCCTTCATTTTCTTCTGATCATCACAGCTTTCCATGAGACTTCATAAGACTTGTTCTGTCTGCAGATTGCCAACCCAAATATTAGCCAATGCACATGCTACCCTTAGGATTTAATAGATTGCCAATGCTAAATTCACATTAGATAAACATTTCTGACTGTCCCTTTGTCTTCTCTTCCCATACAAAGGGAAGAATGCACAGCACAGTGTGTCTGCAGCATCCAAACATTCCATGCACAACCAGAGCAAGTCAAGAGTTCAGATTCTGACATCTTCACAGAAACTCGTATTTTACTTCATTGGCCACATCTTCCACAGCCTCCTCTTTCTGAGGAGAAAGAATACTCCCTAAGCTGAAAAGGTTCAGTTACAGGTTTCTTAGAAAGCTATCAGTCTATCACACACCTAGACTTCCTTGTTGAAGAATTTGGCTCAAAATTCTGCTTACAACCTACATAAAATATATCAGTAGATTCCCTGTCAGTGTTAACCTTATAAAATTACAGTAATCTGATTTTGTGGACAAGACCATTAAGAATACAGGTAGTGAGTTATCCACAAAACGTCTTTTAGGTGCTCTGCAACTATTATCCCCGTCTTTTCTTTTGAACTTTCTGTAATCAGTTATGAATCTCGACACTGCTGCCAGAAGAAGATGTTTGCAACATCCTTGTCCAAGAACAAAGCAAATATTAAGATGGATTTCCATTTATATTTGCTTAATTAAATACATCTCTGCATATTACTTCCATAAAAGCCCTTATTAGACAGACCGTTCAATCCACTGCCTGAATCCTAACTTAAGAATGCTGTACTTTGTGGTACTTTTTATCTACTCAGATATTGCAGCCTCTTGTAAATCTGCCTGCTTCTGCCCTTCACTCTGAAACTTCTGGCTTTGGTAAAATCTAAATCCTGCATCCCATGGTGTCTCAATGACCAAACTCTTTTCTTTCCAGTAGTTAGGTTACTTGTCCCACAATTCTATTCACACACACACACACACACACATACACACACACACACACTCACAAAGGATGTACTACTTAATTCATTTTCTGAAAATAATGTATGTAGAAACACAAGAGGACTGGCACAGGTGTCAGGAAGAATTTTTAAAGTAAGATTAGTCGGACTGTGTTACTCAGAAAAGCAGTAACATTTTTCATTAAGTAGTTGGTTTGCATACAGCTAGATTAGTATGTTGGAAAATGGTTAACCTTTGATGGTTGCTTAGTGGTATATGTTAAACAGTCGGAGTCTCCATACAATTGCTGGATGACAGGTAGCCACACTGCTGCAGTCAGGAAAAATCTGTAACCTTGATCTTTCTGAAAACTGAACAGGATCAAAGGACTGACCCTTTCCAATCTGACATTTTCATGCTAGAACTGGACAAGCCAACAAAGGATGAGGAAAAGGGTTAGGTCAGGACTGTTGTTTTAAGGGACTATCATCTTGCAGGTTTTGATCTCTATAAAGCAACTGTTTAGAAAGAGAGAAAAGAATCACAAACCTTTCCATGAGGCAGGCTGCATTTTAAGGCACTTACAAACTGCCAATAAGGTCAGATTGCAACATTAAAAATTCCAAAGAGGAGAAAAATGAACCAGCTTCATATGATATTTTTGTCTAATGTGTACCATACAAATCCACAATGAAGGCAAAGTCCAATTTTTGTGTTGAACAATATCTTGCCCTACCTGCTGCAATTTCAGTCCCTGATGGCATAGCTAGGATCAGCCTTCATTTGTTAAATAAACACTTAAATGGATGGAATCCCTCCTATATGAACTTTGGCAAACTGAGTTGCTTCCACACACACATGTTCTTCAGACATGGGACCAGACATGGGACCAATGAATAACATTCCTGGCATTCTTAGGGTAAGGATAGGACAAGAGATGCAGAAGCAATACTTTCAGTGTGGTAATAAAACAGTAAAGCTTGTACTCCTCTTTGTACTAAAACCGCAAATTTTCATTGGTGTTATTTGATTCTCACCATCACTTTAAGTCTGATGAATTGTTTCATATTCCTTCACAAACATTCCATGGAGGTAACACAGAACACGGTAAAGTAATAAAACACTGTAAAACACACCAAAATTAAAACAAACAAAGATTTAAAACAGAGAAACTTTGAACTCTATTCCAAATCTAACTTCAACTCTAATGGTTCCGTACAGTATTCTGTATCGCGGGCACCTGTGGCTTAACACCACATATTTAACCAGTTCATAGACTATCTCTGCTCTGAATCGTTTTGGGAAAAGGAAACTACCATTTGTCTTTCCTCAGAGGTAACTGTTTCTCCAGTCACGACTGAACAACCATCAGAAAAGAATGAATTAAACATTTCTATTTTTCTGAGATAGAGCACTATCCTAATGGCTGGTCCCTGCTGTTAAATCACAGTGACAGTAGAAAACAGCCTCTGGGACTTCTGTCCTTCAAATCCCATGTCTTAAGCTTTGTAAGCTTAGGTGCATACAATGCACTCTGACAGTCAAACACTCTATAAAACAGCACAATAAATGGTGATGTTAAAGCTGAGCAGATAGGCCTATCCAACCTTGGCATTACTTAACATCTGATCAATGTACCTAGAATCTACGAAGACCCTCCTGGAGCCAGATGTTTAAGACTAGTCAACCATTTCCAATGGAAAATTACATAAGGCTTCCACTTCATTATCCACTTTGCAAAGCACTTGCAAAGCAGTAGAAGACATTCTTTGAGTCTTCAACCTTTCTGAATTTCACAAAAACTCGTGCAGACAGGGACTTTCATGAATTATTGGATTAGATACTATGGTGTAATTCTCTTATCTTTAAATTCTTTTGCTTTGTGTACACAAAATACTCATTAGCTCTTGAACTAACCTTCCATACCCCAGAGAAATAATCTAAAGATTATTGAGTAGAGAACAGATGAACACTCTGGGGAGAATATAACATTTTAGGGTGAAGCTTTAAAAAGTGTGTCAAACATCAAACGAAATCTCTGTCAATTTTTCTCTAGCACTCGCATAGAACATAGGCAAGATGCTTCCTCTGGGTATCAAGTATTCATAGACTCTAGAAGAAATTTATCACCAGAACCACGTGAAACAGTGCTAAAGGTATGACATAAAATGCACATGATACAACAGGTGAAACTCAACATATGTTTTTCAACACTTACCTACATGATGCGCAAGTATCAAAACACTTCCCTGTGTTCAGAGACCACGTTCTTTACATTTGTAGCATTCATATTCTCTATTTATGCTTCAACTTTTAACAAACTAAAAATCACGGAACACTTCTACCTCATTAACTAAAATTTACAGCTTATTACACCATTTTGTCAAAAAATCAAAATCACAGATCAGAAATATTTTGCAGAACAGTGTATGAAGGCAATAGAATGTAGAATTCCCCTTAGGGATCTGATCTATAGGTGATTCCATATTAGGCATGTAAGCACTCTTTGATATTTGATAGGCAACTATTTACATCATTTAAGTTATGCATGTGAATAACTCCCTTGCTGAATACATGCTGTTTTGATCTCTGTTTCACATAGCAATAGGAGCAGATCAATAACCCAACCCTTTATGTAAGTATTCCACACATCTGCAGCATTTCTAATCAAAGACTCTCAGACAAAGAAATAACCCTTTGCAATCACATTTGTAAAAATACAAACATAAAAATATGCTAAAATGAAATAAGATTTCCCTGAAGGTGTTAATTATGATTTGGAGGGAAAATAGTTTTGCCTTTTTCAACATTCCATTATCTGTTATACTGCCTCAAGTGGTATGTTCCCTGTGACATGATATTGGCTTGGGAACCACTGTCACCACGAAGGAAATACTCTGAGGCAGCTGCTGTGCAGCAAAGACTGAAACAGCGAAGATGTCAGTCAGTCCAAAAGGACTACGTGGTGGGTCGGTTAGGTTATCAGTTGCAGACAACAAGTCAAAGATTGTGAAGAGCATAAAAGAAAACTGTTATGCAATTACTTTTTTCTAGTGACCAATTAGAAATGAAATAAAATATCTGGAAGCAACATGTCTACCCAGACTATGCTTTCTCATTTTTTTTAATGTATAGATGTAGAAATTACGACAAAGCCTAAGACTTTGAGATCTACAAACAGCAACCGACATGCAAGATAAAACCTGAAATACTGTCTTTCTGGGGACTTTCTAATCTCTTTAGATATGCAAAGAACCTATGTCTGTCTCTGTAAACAGTGACTTCAACAATCAAAGACAGTTATCGGGGATTTAAAGAAAGCCAAGACTGCTATCCTACTAGAACAGAAAAACTCTGTAAAGAGAACTGACATTCCACTTGCTTACTTACAGCTCCGGATGTTCATTTTATGGCTTGCTACCACTGAAGTAGTAACTTATATATCTAGATAAAATTAGTGAAATACAATCCTGCAAACACAAGGTTCTGACTAAAAGCCTTCATCACTGCTCAGAATGCTGCAGATACAGTGTTAGCTGCAAGAGTGGCTCTCAGATTTAAAATATTTTAGCTTTATGATGTCTTCTATAAATCTTGCACTTCCATAGTAGGAAGTATAGTAGTTTTTTGTAATTTTGCTTTTACAATTCACTTGAGTTTACAAATTGTTCCTTGATTGAATGTATTTTCCTATAAAACGCACAGTAGTGAACCTTGCTGCTAGTCAAGAAAAGGTAAATTCATCTTATTTTGCCTTCATGATAAACAAAATGCTTAAAGAGCTTAGAAATTACTTTGAAAAAGGGACAATTTCTCAGTTAATTTATACCACATCTATAGAAAACTCAACTGCTATTTTAAGTTAAGAAATTTTACTAATTTTTCACAAAAAGCTTTCAGTATGATTTCTACCACTCCAATAACTTACTGTTCTCTGGAAGCCTTATTATGAGTTTCAGTTGTAGAAACAATTATTTTTTTTTTCCCCAGCAGTTAAATTTTCAGGTGAATTTCACTTCTGTAATTTGATTCCAATTTGTACATATCTTCTTTCTTCAATACAAAAAGACAAAAACTCCAATTTTCTTTTCAAACATATGATTGGCATATTTACTGCATAATTGCAAACTACTACTGTGGTTTCAGACATTATACTCCTGCAAAGAAATGATGGATTAGCCTGCTCTATACTGGCTTTGATGCAAAAATATTGCCTCTGTCCCTCTTTATCCAATTAAAAACCATGTAAAATTGTTCTCTCAATATGTGTGAATTTAGTTTTTAGCCCACTTCAAATGTTTATATATGAATATGCGCATATATGCACATTAACCAAATTATTAGATTGATTCAATTAAAAAATGCAAAATGGAATGGAACTGAAGGAAATTAGATATTCACAAAATGCCACTGTGTTTTATTGCATGTTACTATCAAATGAATATTAAAAAGATGTAAAGATGAAAATTGCAATTTTCTTAACTCATGCTAAGACACAGCATAAATTGATAATGATGTTAAATGTGCTCTTCCTTCTGTGTCATTGTCTAAGAAAAGATAGTAAAAGGAGAAATAGCAGTAACAAGCTCAGTCTAACCAAGACCTCAAGAATCTATACTGAAGGGCTTCTTGAAGAACTGACAGGTGCTATCAGCACAAGAGAAGAGACTTTTGACTCTGTAAGGTCTGTGGAAAGCATGAAAACTTCTGAAGATATCTGATGTTCAAGTGCAGCCAAAAGCAGCTTCAAAGTGCTGCCTGGCGAGATCATCAAATCTCACCATAAATATGTAACATACTTGAT
This sequence comes from Mesitornis unicolor, assembly GCF_000695765.1. NCBI lineage: Eukaryota > Metazoa > Chordata > Aves > Mesitornithiformes > Mesitornithidae > Mesitornis > Mesitornis unicolor. The sequence goes on along the minus strand of NW_010202793.1, from coordinate 30,226 downwards.
GACTAAAGTCTACATCCATCAAAGTTATTACCAAATATAATTTATTCTGGACAGATCCAGTCTCGTTCACTTAGCATTATAAGGAAAATGGGCTTCAGAACAAGAACAGAACCAATTTTGGCATGTCATCCTGTTTCCTCAATCACTCTTCCCTTTTTATCCTTCACAGAAGGAATCAATATGCATGAAAGAAATGACACGGGAAATACTGGCTGGGCAAGAGAGAATGCGCTAGGCCACAACTGACTGTTAGAGCAGGGGAAGTGCAAAACTATAATGTCAAGAAGGAAAGAGAAAATAGTTCCAAAAGTTGTGCTTGTGTTTGGGAACATCCTACTTACCTACTCCTGAGAACCAATGTTCATTGGGAGGAGCCATGGGAACTAAAAAGACCTTATTTTGCTTCCTATAATAACACAAACAAGAAAAAAAAAGTCTGAAAATCAGCTACAGTTGACTAGATTAATGTCTGTGCTCTTTATGATTGAAAGTAGGAAGTCCTGAGTCAGGAATTCACAATGTCTGCTCCAGTGAAAAAAAGGAAAAAGTGGGAATGTCGCAGGATAACCTGCCATGAACATGCTTGTATAGAACTGCTGCAAGAAAAATTCAGAATAATGTAACTTACACAATCCAAGATGATTGTGGATGCTGGAGGTGCCTACCTTAAGAAGAAAAATTCATTTTGAGGATCTGATAACAACAAAGTGACACTGAATAGATGGCAATCTGCACGGAGGGGAAGAGTCAGAGCAAACTTGGAAGTCCTGAAAAAAGACAACAGACAAATGCAAGTCATCAGTCAGGAATTAGGTATAGAGAAATACTTTCCAAGAAAAGAAAATATAAGACTCACTGAAAAGGAAAATAAACACGTAAGCAGTTTCTGAGCCAATGGATTTTCTAAAAAAAAAAACCCAGTACAACAAACAGTTCTGAAGACAACGAGCTCAACACTTGCTGGAAGGCAGTTCAACTTCTAGCTAAAGCTTTCACTGGTGAAAATGGTCTCCATTGCAGAAGTTTTTCAGTGATCTGTGTAACTCGTATTCTTTCCTCTGTTTTACATGCCAGTTTCCTTCAATGTCCATAATAATTAATTAGTTTCTTACAGAAGCTTTTGGAGACATCATTAACTAGAAGGCATAGCTGTATGCTTTAAATTGTTTTCCTTTGCCGTCAGTCCCTCTTATGTTTCACTGCACAGTTCAAGCTGATGTTCTCTTCATTGTGTTGACTGTCAAGGCACCTCTGCATGTAAAGTGCCTATGTTCTCCACTGTACTGTCCAATTTTCCAGGACTTTCCTGCTACTGCAGGTATAAAAGATCTCTGTGAACTCCACCTTTGCTAGAAGGGATCACTTAACTTCTATTGTGTGACTCCTATTTATGATTCCTCTGTAATTCCATGTGACCATTTTACCCCAGTACACAGCTGGCACTGGCAAAGCAGCCCAGCTGGGACATAACAAACTTCCTTCTATGCTGCTTTTTTGATCAGACCTACTGCTCAGAAAAGTCTCCTTATGTCTTCTACCTAGGTTCATCTTAACGCAACTAAAAGAAACCTGAAAAGCTGTAAGTAAGTTAGCTTCTGAAAGATATAAAGGATAGAAAAATCCTGCAGGTTCTAAAGCCTCTGGTCAGTATAGGGCAGCCCATGTTAAGACACCTTTTTTTCCCCCTAAAAATAATGTCAAAGAGGACAGCGTGAGGGCCCTGAGTGCACCCACCTTGAAGAAGTTGTTAACTAAGTTAAGAACATTAGCTTGCCAAGTCCAAAGGCAGCTCTTCCACTAATAAGAGCTGTTATGAAGCTAGCTAGAAGCAAGAGCCTGACCCTCCTTTCCTCCTTTTCCCTTGGGAGCTACTTTTAAGCAGTCCTTATTGTTGACCCTTTATGTCTACATCTGGTCTGGGGTCTCCCTGGCCTTGACCCGCACCCACTGGCTCAGATTCTGGGTTTGTCCTGGGACCTGCCGGGTGATCACTGGACTACGCCTGACCTTGAGGGCCCGATCTTGACCCTGACTCATGCTTAGCATCCTGGCTCCTTGTTGGTGAGGCTCCACCTTGATACTGTGCTCCACTCCTGGCTCCCCTTTCCTTCTGGAGCCCTGGCCGCTCTCTGATAAGCAGCAAGAAGCTCACAAGCTAATCGGTATCAGCCCTGGGAATTTTCCAATCAACCTGTCCCAACTACTGCCTGTAACACTGTAAGCTGAGCTGCAACATCCCACCTTCAACTTGTGACCGGACTGATGATATTTGAACCTCTCCCTCCTAGGATTACAGGCAACATACACCAGATTTTGGCAGGCGTCCTCGACTAGACTACGAAGAAGCAATCCTCGCAGGGTCAGGGCTCGCATAAAGACGCAGGACCGCAGCTCAAACCCGCCTTCCCTCGCTTCCAAACATGAGGTATTTAGTTCCTCACTGAGACAGGGCATCCTGCCCCCATCAGCGGAGTCGGAGACCAGCGGAGAGGAAACAGGGCGCGCCGACGCCCCGCAGAGGCACTCCC
>NW_010202793.1:26551-26878 GCF_000695765.1 Mesitornis unicolor | reverse complement strand
GGCCCTGGGCCGCCCCTCGGAGGGTTTGGTTTGGCGTTTCGGTGGGCTCTCCTTCCCTCCTTGCCCAATCAAAATGTACTAAGTGACAGGGTGGCTGGGAAGGCCTGGTGCAGACCGGGGGTGCTCTGAGCTGTGGCTGGGCAGGCTCACCCGGGGAGAGGCGTCTGGTGAGAGCTGGGTGCACTCCCCATCCCAGCCTGGCTCCTGGCACCACCATCCTAGGTGGCTTCCTACTCTCCCCTGGTGCTTGAAGCTGTTCAGCTTTCCATTGCTGCTGGAGATCTGTTCGAGGCCCTCAGGCTTGAAGATGGAGTGTTTCTGTAGCAG
>NW_010202793.1:0-26520 GCF_000695765.1 Mesitornis unicolor | reverse complement strand
GCTGGTTTGGTGAGCTGCAAACCTACCACAGCCATTGGAGGTAGTTGTTATACTATCCAGAGACCTTGGAAAAATGATCTGTTCTGCTATAGCCATTGGAGATGGTCCTGATATTGTCCAGAGGCCTCAGAGAAAGATCTCTTCATATCAGGACAAACTCAGTGGTCTGCAGTGCTACATTATGCCTTGCCATCAAAGTCCATGGTGGACTTCCCTGTCTCAGTAGCAAGCTTAAATGTGCTCTTAGCTTTGTTTAAGATACAGTTATTGGGCTAGAAGCTGATAGCTCACGTAGTTTTATTTACATTAGAGCAAAGAATTTAAGTAATGGGATATCTTAGCAATCAGGTTTTTCCTTTTCATTAAGATTGTTGAGTTCTAGGCATGTGACTGACAGTTAATATATTATTGTCAAATGTTAACATAATGTAAGTCTTGTATCTAGTGTCACTTGAAACACTGCAGGTTCGAGTAGTGTCAGATGTGTTCTGGATGTTTTGCAGTAACTTGTAGAAAAACAAACCTTGAGATTTTAGAGAAAGTGGATGGGGAGGAGTGGAGGATGGGGAAAGTAAATGGAACTGCCAATGTCTCCTGAAGTTCTTAATTCATGGAAACTTTTATAACATAAAAACTGGGACGACTACTCCATTCCCACCCAGAGAGGCTTCCCTCAGGTCACTTGTTACTTTATGAAGGAATTACTACTTGTTTTCTTTATTTAATTTTCAATAGTAGCCAGTGACAAAGCTAAACGCATCAGTAGCAAAACCTCCAATCCAAAGCTTGTTACAGCTGTAGTTTCTGCCAAAATGTAATGGGAATCTACAGGGAAGAATAATATCCTGACTCACTGTATTGGAGACCTGGAAAAGAGAACAGAATGAGGTTTAGGAAGGAAATTATATCCATAGGAAAATAAAACATTATTAATGAAAAAAAAAAAATTGCTGCCAGTAAGCTATGGGGAAAACACAGTTCTTTGAACAGCAGTATTATATTTATGTCTTAAAGCTGCAAAAAATCAGAAGTTTGAACTATAATTGTACGGTCCAACCAGGTGCGTGATCCAAAGTTGATTGTGCTGGTAACAACCTAGTGCTTTTTGCTTAAGGAGTGCAATAACTGGTGCCAGTACTCTTGCAGGCAGAGCTTTCTGCTGTCTCTGCATTGAACTGGTGTGCTGGCTGGTATGTATATGTATAGGAGTTGGGAGCAGATGTACTCTAAAGCTTGGAATGGCTTTCATTTTAATCTCAACACTTACTTTTGACTCTGAAACTGCAAAAGAGGTACCTTGTTCTCACTTTGTGTGAATGTATGTGCAAAAATGTAATATTGAGGAACTGTAGTTTGTCACATAATCTGTCACCCAGAAGTGACAGATTTTCAGTGTTTAGCTTAATGATATCTTCTGATGTCCTGAATGAAACCTGCTGAATGAAACATTAACTTATTAGCCTCCAATAACTTATATTGAACTGGTTATCTCAGCTACTGCAGCTATTTTTGAACTTTTTTGTTCTGGAAAAAACATAGCAACATATAGGCAGAAATAAATGAGCAAATCAAGAATTTGCAGCTGCTTTGCATGTGCTTTTTAAAAATCAGGAGAAAAGGGTTTTACTCTATTCAGCTGAAAGTAGTGAGAATCTTAAATATTGGTGTGGAAAAACTGGCAGACAAGACAAGAGCAGACATGAATGAATAAGCAGTGCATCCTGTTGCATAGGATGACAGCATGTAGGACATTGGCCTGCCAATAGTAGTCAAAGATGATGCCCTTAGGAAGGGGAGGTGAGGAAAAAAATAGGGTGAGGAGAGCTGATTGTTTCTTACTGCCAGTGCAATGGTGATGATGGGAAGGTCAGGTCCTACCTTGGGGGTAAAATTAGGGTGTTAAAGAATTTGAATGTTTGGTTTTTCCCACTGTTTGTTTCTGCTTTTGTTGACCTATGCAAGGCTTTTGCATCAAGTTCAACAGAACTACAGTGGCATTCCTTCTTTTGCTTTTGTACAGACTAGTAGGGTTCTTCTTTAATTTTCTTTTTTGTTTGTTTGTTTATAATAGAGCCTTTCCAATTCCTTTTCTGAGGCGGGAGGAATCTCAGCTCTGTGCACATGTGTGCACGTATTTGACTAAAGCTATAGAGAGGGGAAAAAAGGCTAAGGTAAAAGTTGATTGTGCGGCAAATAAGCTGCTGCTATTCTTGCTATGCGTATATGTCATCTGTTCTTGAAAGTTATGAAAGAGGAAAGCAGAGTTAATATATTTACTAATAGAATACAAAATGTCTATAAAGGTTTCAGACAGCTTTGTTTACTGTAATGTAGCCTATTAAAACAGGGAGTCTGGTATCAAAAAAACATCACCTAGGGGAAGCTTCCAGAGAATCGCCTCTTCAGAAGTGTTTTGTGTAGTTTATTTACCAAGTGTTTTTACATGTTGGCTGATGCAGGTTCAGTGGCTCTACAGGTCACACAGTTACACTTTTGTTAAATGTATCTACAATGATAAGTTATTTTTGTCCAGTTATCATTAGCTAATTCTTAAAGTTGCTAATGAGCTAAAAATAATCATAGTAAAGAATCTAATTGCTTTGACTTTATGAAGGTTTCTTTGTTATCTTGTCTGACTAATAAGGAACATCATCTTTCAGGAAAAAATGGATGGCTTCTGTAGATACGATCCTCAAAGCTTCTTTAATGTACCTGTGAAACTTTTCAGACTTAAAACCTGCCTGCTTCTGTTTTTGTAGTGTAAGAGAGACATATGTATTAATTTTTTTTTTCATATATCAGTAAAGTCATCGCAAAGCTATTATGGAGTAAAAGGAAGTTATGCTTGCATTCTGCAAATGCATTTTGTTCTTGACAGATCTTTTTCTCATTTGGTGCTTGAATAATAAGATCAGCAAAAGTAATCCAGTGATTTATCTTGTTCCTCTATAGAGCTTCTGTGGCAGTGAAAGATCGTATCTTATGCTACTAAAGCCATCTCAGTAGTGACTGCCTGTTTCTGGCCTTGTTTTGCGGACAGAACTGCCAGTTTCAGTAGGTTGTATGTTAAATAGGTTGTTACTGGTCAGGGTAAGAGTTGCAAGAAACTGAGTGTGCGTACGTCCTGATCTTTTTTTATGCCTTGTGCTGATTTTTTTCTGAAGCTTGCATTATCTTGTTTTTATATTCCAGTTACGAAATGGAAAAGGTGTTTCCTATTTTTAAACTGGTTTTGAGCAGATCTTGAGCTTCTTATTATTTAGTATGAAATCTTTCTCAAGGAAAGGGTGTGACAAATTGAAGGAGGGGAAAAAAGGATCCATTTACTGCCAGATTGAGTGTATACTGATGTCTTTCTACTTCAGTGAAACACTTTGCAACATTTCCATAAGCAGATCTTGAAAAGAGTAAGCACCTGTGTGGCACACAGTTCTCATTTGTGAGAATTTGTTGCATACTTTACTGAATTAGCACTTTTCATGAGTTTTATAAATCAGTTTTGATGGGACATGTTAGGCTTCAAAGCCTAAGCTGTTCTTGCATCTAATCAATCTTTATAGTCTTATATGAATAGATTGCATCTCTAAATCCCAGCTCTAATTATACATCATTCGTCCAGAGTGAGTTTAAGGAGGACACACTCAAGTTTATAAATGTGTTTATCCAGACACAGGGTGGAGCTGTGACCGCATCCTGTCACTTTTCGGTGTATTGTACCACTGGAGGCCTTGAGCCATTCCACCCGCCCTGAGCAGAGATTTATCACAGGCTGGCCAATACTTCTGTTCTCTTCCCTTCTTCTCAGAATATGCTGTGTACCACTCAATTGCCTCATCATCTGTTTGGTTTGACTCCAGAATGGGAAATGTCAGTGCTCTTCGTACACAGTCACCAGTGAATGTGCAGACTGTCCATTGTTTCCAGGAACTGTGCAAAGCTATAGTCTTTCTGCAAATAAAAGTACAGAGTTCTTATTCTTGTTCAGTGTGAAATAGCTCTTCTTGAATTTTGGTTTATTTAAATGTCTGACTCTCAATAGCCAAAAGGAGAACTGAGATGAATGCAACTAGTTTGGCCTAGTTCTGAGTTCAAGTCATGCAGAGGTGCTAAGTTTTGTGGCTTAATGTAAGACTGTGCCAGGACTCATTTGAGATTTGAAAACCTTTTGATGAACCTGTGTTGAGTGACAAGTTCAAATGAAACTTGAAACCATATGACATCAGATTTTACGTTTGAACAACTTCAAGACTTAAAAAATGTTGAGAATATGTTGGTTTGGCTGTATTTTCTGCCTTTGTTAGTAATACAATAAGCATAAGGACAAATAATTTTCTTTTGAAGAATTCTAATAGCACTTTATTTTAATAGTTATTTTAAAATTCATTGAAATAACTTTTTATGGAGTTTTAATTAAAAAAAATGCAGAAGGTGGAAGATGCTCTGTTGTTTCACATAGCTCTGGGGGAGTGGATGTATAACAAATTACTTCACTTTTGGCGTAAGCATAGTTCCTAGGCAATGTCTTCTCATGTATTATTGCAGAAACCAATAGCTTGAGGCTGTATATTTCTGAACTGTAAATTTCTTACTCTTATTTTTCTAACTGGAAGTATTTAGTCCACCTAGTGTCTGCAAAATTTGTTGTAATAGCATTACTAGTTATAATTGAGAGAATATACCGTACTTGTCTCTCTCCCTTCCTAGGTGGATGTACAGGCTACACGAGTAATTTTACTACAGTAAATAGTAAATTGTTTTTTTAATCATTGCTCAACTGATAAGTTTCTTCTCTGTCAGGCTGAAAAACCTTCTTGTCATCAGTGGAGACACAGAAAGGAAATAAAAGAATTTTAAATCCTTTTTTATGCTCTCTACATAGCATTTAAGAAATAAGACACTCAAATAGCTAGATTTGAATTATGATATTTCTGTTATTTTGAGGTATAGTATGCCACATGTGGCTAAAATTTGTATTTCTAGGCCCTTAGACACAAGTATGACTTCAGCCTAACTTCAGTTATGACTGGTTTTAACTTTGCAGATCATTCTCCCCCCCACAGCACCCCTCAATTGTGGAGCTAGGCTGATACCAACAGTGGAAGCTTGAAGTTGTCTAAAAGTATGCTTTGCATATTATGGTAATTTTACCTAGCATAGCAATGTTTTTACACTGTACTAGCTTCCTAAAGTAGAAACGTTCATGTTGATATAAATATGTGTACAGGTAAACATGTTTTTTTTTGCGAACTACCAGTATGTTTCCTGTCAGTATTCAAGTGTCACAGATACTGATTCGTTAGAAATCTGTCAATTACTGCTCATGCCTCTCTTGATAGTGATCTTTGTTTCAGACTTTTTCTTGATCCTCGTATGTATTTGTACACAGTCTACTGCAGAGCAGAACATGGAGTATTCCAGGTCCCAGGATTTACCAATTTATGGAAGACTGAATTTAGACAATGCTGAAATAACAAGCTGTAGCTGATTGATTTAGAAGTTACGTTTGAAGCTAGGGATGAGGCTGGAGTAAGAAATGTTTTGAAGACTTTTCAAAGGGATATCAGAAGGTGCCTTTTAGTTTGGTTTGTTGTTGTTGTTGGTTTTTGGGTTGGGTATTTTTTTCCTTTGCAAACTGGTTGTTGGAAGCAAGTCCCTTCCCAGATTTCCAGTGACTTTGGTTGACATCCGTGTATTGGTAGAGATCTTCTCATGTAACTTGGTCTCTAGGTGCTAACACACACACACTAAAACATGGGCTTGAGTATATTAAGAGGTGCTTTATTTAGCCATCTTGAATTTCTTCTGATACGGATTTCTTTGTTTCATGGAGACATCTGTACTTTTATTTAGTCATTCATGTCTAATTTCTCTGTTTTGTACTATTTCTTCTAGGATAAGTTGGATATCCGATGTTGTTGTGGTGGTCTCTCCTGAGAATATTGAAACAATGAAATCTATAATTGAAAAATATGGCCACAAAAAAGTTACTGTAGTAAAAGGTGGAATAACTCGTCACCGGTCAATTTTCAATGGACTGAAAGTATTTGTAGAGAATGAATTTTCCAGCCATCAGCTCCAGAAGCCAGAAGTAGTGATTATCCATGATGCTGTGAGGCCGTTTGTTGAAGAAGATATTCTTTCAAAAGTGGTTATGGCTGCTCAAGAGCATGGGGTATGTACTATACAGCAATGCAACTGTGCAATTTTATTAATGTGTTGATTTTTAAGTGGAACAGATTCAGAATCTCTATTATGCAGAGAAGTCAGATGGGAGAGGAAGACATTTTAAAATGCTGCAGGCATTATTTGCTGTGGGGTATAGTTATTGCCATAGAGACTTTTGGTAAGAGATTGAATTAGTCAGCAATTTGTTAGTTGAAAGGTAGATTACATAATGATAATTTACCTGTTCTTTCTATGCAGAATTCTCACCTAATCCTGTTGTGGTTCAGTTAGTGATTACAAATAATAGCCAAAGAGTACTGCATTGGTTGACTCACAGACTTCACGTGTTTGTATCTCAGAATTCTTTGCAAATCCTGAATAAGTGGCAAGAAAGCTATCTCTGTATTAATGATAATTTTTCTAGAATCTATAAACATTGCAAACTGCTGGGAAAAAGGGGACGTAAGAAGCCTCCAGCCATAGGTTGGAGGTCCTCCTGGTCATCACTGCATCTGAGGACTGGGGATATTCACAGGAAAGATTTCTGAGAAAGTAAGTGATATGTGAAGGGGAAAAATTGGAAAAAGTTGTGTCATGCAAATAGGATGGTAAACTTATTAAAGACATGTTATAGCAACAAGAGAAACTGGTGGATAAACTGGCTGACTAAGAGATGTAAGAAATCATGACTTAGCCACAGGCTTTTTTGTACAATTGCTATCTTTACCTTGTACTTCAGTTCTCCATTAATAAGGTAGTAGAATGTTCCTCTACTTCAAGAAGATGATCTGAGGTAAAAGTCACTAGTGACAGCAGATTGTTTGGGTATTAGAAAGCTAGGAAAATCAACCACTGCTTGTCTTTTTCAGGAAATGAGGTAAAAGATAAGGTAATTGACAGATGATTCACAACTTTGACAGTAGAATAAAGAGTCCAAAGAATGAATTGTGTTATTTCCTTAGAGGTCCTCCACCTTTTTTGAAAGCTCAGTGTACGACTTGTTACAATGTTTATTAAGAAAATTAAATTTTGTAAGGCATCTCAGACCATTGTGGTAGAAATCTAAATATATTGAGCTTCTTGCTAGTAGGCCTGTAGTTTTGTAGATTGACTTAATGAGAAATAGCAATAAAAGACAAACTCAGCTGTATAATTTTCAGGGATAAAGAACATAACTTTCCAGTCATTAAAACTTAAATTCCGTTAGAATTTTAACAAGATTTCTGACCTTTCTCATATAGCACAGAATAACTTTCCAGAATGGATTCTCTGCCAAAGACTTTAAATAGATTCCCTTTGTAAATCTGTTTTAAATGAGATCCTTTTGAGAGTAGTATTGGGCTGGCCAAAAAGTAATTATGATTTTTTTTTCTGGGTAAATGAAAGGCAAATTTTTCTTGGGAAACAAACTGTATTAAACAATATAGTGTCCATTTTGTTCGTTTACCTTTTGCCATCTTTCAGGCAACTTCATGATTCTGCGCTCAATAAAGTTCTTAACTTTTTCCGCAAAGAACAGGTCCAAGAATGATTTGATATCCCCATCAGCAGTGGAGGTTTTACTGCTCAAGGTGTTTTGTGAAGACCACAACAAATGGTAGTCCGATGGTGCCATGTCTGGTGAATATGGTGGATATGGTACCACATCCCATCCAAGCTGCAGCAGTTTTTGATGAGTGACCAGACTTATATGTGGTCTAGCATTATAGTGGAGAAACACAACACCTTTGCAATTCACCAGTTCTGGATGCTTCTGTTTTATGGCATCATTTAATTTCTCCAGGTGACAACAGTACAAATCCAAATTAATGGTTTGGTTCCTTGAAACCAATGCAAAATACACAATACCTCTGAAATCCCACCAGACTGACAGCATCACCTTCCTTTGGAGATCTGTTTTTAAGTGCTTTGAGCTGGTTTATCATGCATGCTCCACAATCTTTTTCATTCGTCATTATTGTAGATGATCCATTTTTCTTTGCCTGTTATCATACATTTAAAAAATGGATAATTTTCTTCATGTTTCAAGAGAGAATCGCAGATGTCAATCTGCTTAGTGAACTGAATGTCTTTGAGCCCGTATGGTACCTAAATATTTAGCTTCCTAACTTGTCAAAGTTGTTTTAAACACTCAATTTCGATATGTTATCAGTAATCTTTTGTCGTTAAATGCTAATTGAATTCGATCAGTGCCTTTATTTTGTTGTCAACTTCGACTGGCCTTCCTGAGCGAGGTGAATCTTTAACGTCAAAATCTCTGGACTGAAATTTAGCAAACAAATTCTGACACTTCTGTAATTTTAAGGGGTCTTCACCATACACATCACAACTTTTTATGAGCTTGCACAGTGTTTTTTTCCTTCTCAGAAGTAATACAGTAAAATCTGACTAAAATGTTCCTTTTGATTTTCCATTTTGAAATCAATGCCAAATAATTAATGAAATAATGCACTTTCCTTTTCTAAAGCAAGCTTGAACTGTCAGCTGTCAAGTTACATAATGAATTCGTGGTTTAAAATGCAGTTAGTTACATTTCAAGATATGTATGTCCATCTATTTAAAAATGTGATTACTTTTTGACCAACCCAATAGAAGAATGGGGTTAATTGTACTGATATTGAGTTGAAATAAGAATAATTGTTTTCTGAATGTGTATGTGTTTAGGTGTCTTTGCATGTTATGATAGATCATATTTGTGTGTAATATTTTTAACTTTTTTCTCGATCTTAATGTAATATTTTTTCCTGGTTTTCTTTTTAATTGGGTGTAAGACATTTTCAGTAAAACGGTAGGGAACCAAGACAGTCTCCATTGACCTTCTCAGGGCAGTGTATTCACGTTCCTCTGAACTTCTGACTGGTAAATATTTCCTTACCTAGATCACTGAAATATCATTTGATCTCAAAAAGGTGATCTTATACCTTTGTCATAGTCTTTTCCATTGTATAATGCGTGTCTGAAATGTGTGTGGTATTTATTGACTCTGTGGTGGCTTCCTGTGTTGACTTAGAACCACTGAATTCAGTGAGGCTGGGCCATCGGAGAACTGGTCTCCAAAAGCTGTCAGCTACTGATGTTAACTGAAAAAGTAATTGAATTGAGAAATATGAGAAGGACTTTATGTAACAGATTGGAAAAGCTTCCTGCCAGAGAGAGGTGGTTGCCTTTACTTGACAACTACAAAATTCTGAAGAACTCAATGACTGAAAAGCTAAGACTTCTCCAAAACTCACATGCATGGTTTTCAATATCAGAAAAAAATTGATCAAGACAAGATTTGATCTTTACTTCTTCTGATAGTCAAATTCTTTGCATATCTGAAAGGGAGTGAATTCGTCAATCTTTCAGTACAAAAAGTAATGACTTCCTTTTGCATTATGTAGAAAGGTACAAAACCTGGCAGAAACATAATATTAAGTCACTGGTGTAATAGGGTTTATGCTGTATTGTTGTTCATCTGCATACCATATAGATAGCATAATTGTGAGAAGCTTTAATGTTCTTTAAAATGACAATTGATCAAGGGAACTATTGCACTTCTGCCAATTGTCAGACAAAAAACCTGCTTTATTACGCTTACTAATCAGTCTGTTATTTGCCTGTAGGGATCAAAATGTGTACCTTATCCAGAACTAATAAATTATGCCTTAAATCCTCCCAAACAATCCCTTGATTATATGAAAATATTACTTTGTAACCAATTAAATTCCATTTATGTTTCTGGGGTAATTTTGTAATTAAGATTACATGTTTCTAGAAATGAAATCTTTATTGCTAGTAAAAATTGGGAAAAGTGGAAGCTTCAGAAGGCATCAGTCCAAAGCTTCTAGCAATATCTGATTCCTAACATTGTGTTTTAAACAACATAACAAAAATGCTTATAAGAAAAGAAAATCAGGAAGGCTGTAACTTGCCTTTTCTGCTGTTGAGAGTTAAAAAAAAAAAGACACATATGGTTGAAACTCTTTCTGTAGTTAACATAAACTAGATTTGAAAGTACAGTTTATTTTTTTGAAAGACCTGAATCAAAATGGCATTCTTAAAAACTGGTTTCTGGAAGCTGTCTCTTATGGTTTATACAGTTGCTCTATTACCCTATGCCTCCTCCCCACCTGGGGAAAAGGAAAGGAGATTTGTGGGTTAAAATAGAAATATATTTAATAAAAGTAATAAAGCCTAATAATATTATATGAAATACACAGAGTTACACGTGCAGGGGGAGTAGGCCTGAGTAGGCCTCAGTATGGTAAAGAGTCCCTCTTGAGATGTCAGCCATGGAAGAGGGAGGAAGAGAGAAGGCTGTCCCCAGCAAACTCCCCAATTTACAGTGAGTGTGACACTTATGGTATAGAATAATTATTAATTGGTCAGCCTGGATCATCTGCCCTGGCTTTTGCTCCTCCTAACATCTACACCTGGTTTCTCAAGACTGTCAAAAACCTTGATCACTGTGGTAACCTGCATACCAGGGCTAGCTGAAAAACTATAACAAATTTTTTATTGACTTTGTTCCCATGAAATAGTGTGGTGTCGTCCTTACAAAACTGCAGTTTTCCTCAACAGAAAACTGACTTTAAAATTCTGTCCCAGTAAACCAGAACACTGTCCAGCCTTGTTGCTTTATTCTTGGCTTTAGCAAGGATCTGAACAAAGCATGCAGTGCTATACAGATGTACAGTGCTACTCAGTCTCATGGACTCTTCTTCACATACACAATCAGTGAAAATAATACCCCCAGACCAAAATCGCTACATATTATGCTCAGTCTGTTCTTGTCTCTTGAGTTTACTCAGACTCAGTGCTGTGGTCATCAGTCTTACTCTATCAGGAGGCTGGAACAGAAAATATGCATCCATACAAGTGCTACTCTTTCACCCAGATACACAGGAAAATAAAATGCTTTATGTGTGATTGTTAAATTGCATTAGCAAAATATAGTGGGTAGTAAAACAAAAAACACCCCTTTTTCTCTACTGAAGGTGAAGGAGTTACTTGGGTGGACAAACAGGCTAATCTGGTGTGGTGTGGGGAATGGCAATACTGGAGCAGTTCTGCTCCCTCTGTTCTCTCTTTGTCCTTTTTCTCTTAGAAGCACTTGCATCTTTGTTTTCTTGTTAGCTCCTCTGTTTTTGCCATATATGGAATATTTTACACGTGATTTTTGTCCTTTGTTATACTCAAAGTCTGATTTAGCCAGATGTAAAGGCCACATCAATAACAGACATTTTTGATTTGTATTTATACACTGGGTAAACTGAAGTTCTCCTGTGCCTGTGTTCTGAGAGGTTCTCCTTTCACTGTATGCTCGATACTTGGGGTCTCCTGCTGTCCTATCAGGCGCTTATGCAGACACATTACCGTCTTGACCTGGTTTTTATTCCACTGATGGAATAAGTTCTGTAGGAGACTCTTGACTTACATCAACATAAAAATAGATCTTAATGAATTGTAGGTGTGTTACATAGCAATTTTAGAAGACAACATTTGAAGAGCTAACATTATTGTGAAGATCAGAATCTTTTCAGTAGCCCTGAAGCATTTCTCAGTGCATGAAGAAATCAAGTGTGGTTTTGCTGCTGTATGGAAAATAGTTATACAATGCATTATTCCTTTTTTAAACTCTATAATAATGGATAACTATCAGAAACATACTGGTGTTTCCATAGCTTTTGGCATTATTGGTCCCACAAAAAGTTATAACCTTCTCAACCAAGTCATTTATTGTTTTCTGTGTTGAATGGAGAACTAATCTATTGTTAGCAAATACTTGAAGTCTTTGTCCTAACAAGATGTAGTGTTTGGTTGTAGGAAAGCACTGGTAACAGGAGAAACAGCTGTCACTTCCTAGTCCCAATTTAAGTGATTTAGGTGATTAATTGCATTCATTAGGAAGAATGCAAGTCAACCAACTGAAATACATAAATCATAGGCAGAAACATAAATTATGGTCTCCCTTTCTCCTTTGCAGCATTTCTGTGTTGTACTAACAGAGCCAGCTGTGCCTAACACAACTAGTATTTAATCCTTTTCAAAAAGGTGACTTAGTCCCACATTTTTTAGCTTGTGGAAGTCTACACATACAGTAATTTTTACCTTACATTTTTATTTTTAGGTAAGATTAGGTTGTCCTGGAAATAAATTTTGAGGATAGCTTCCTATACTTAAGTGGTTGCTGATGTCACTTTTATGTAATGTTTATAAAATGTCTCCTTTAAATTTAGAGGAACTACACATGCAGTGCTGCTGTTGATTTGAGGCTGATTAAAATCTGTGTGCTTCATCTGACAAAACTATGACTTTGGAAAATGAAGCAGCCACTACCAAGGATGCATCTATTTAGTCACTTGGATTCCTCCTTCCTGCAGCAGATCTAAGGAGTAAAGAATAGTTCCTTAAAATAAGGGAAATTTCAGCTTGTCCAGCATGTGTGAGGAGCTGAATAAAGGCCTTGGATCATTCTAGCCACTTCTACACAGGAAAATCTGGACGACAGTCTTAGACATATCTGTCTGACTAAGAATTAGGCATGCACACTTCTCTGAGTGTTTCCCTTTTTCACCAAATACTGCACTGAAAAGAAATCGGGGTTTTCATCCAGAAATAATCCCCAGCTGCATTTTGGCTGACTGTGATCTGGGTGGTTGTGGCAAGGACAACACCAGCCCTGCAGGTTAGGTGGAGCTTCTGAAAGCCAACTTGGCCTGTTTCATGTGCTGTAATGGTTTGCTGGACTGGTTCTGTGCTTATCCTCCAGTTTCCAAGAAGGTAAGTGAGTTGTGGTACAGATAGAACTAAAACTGCCCTGAGGAGCATTGGAGCATGTAGGAGAGATTTCATCAGGTTTCAAATTAATACATACGTGTATTGAAGTCAATATTTGAGCCAAACTCATCTGGTAAGGTATAATGACTCATTTTACAAGGCCCTTAGTAACAGAGAAGGTCTTAGATGAAGCTCATATAAGATATGACTTGAAATTTTGAATCTAATGGGCTGTAAGAGGAGGAAGCTGGGATGCAAGGTTTCCTGCAAGGAGAGGACACAAGCAGTTCTGAGAGAAGCAGCTGAGCAAATTGGATCAGCAGGCACAGAGTTGCTTAAGGAACTGCATGACCACAAACTGCAGCGCCTGTGCTTTTGGTTTCTCAGGGCAGCATGTGTGAGAAGGAGTTATTAATTAAACATTGCAGATTTGCATTTGGCTGATTAAGTTGTGCAAAAGTCGTCCTACAACACCTCAAGATTCTTTTTCTTCTTCCTTCACGATATGATGCAAGTCATGTGTTTAATGATATGCAGTAGCCATTGCATCATGATATTGTTGATTTTGTAATGGTGTAGACTTTCTGGAGATAAAATACAACTTTTTAACTGTAATTGTAGCTCCTATGGCAGTAGCTTTGAGATTTCTACTCCATTGAATACAAATGTTAACTTCTCTTTGTAATCACTGTAATATACAAAATCCTTTGTGGTACAGTGCACTCTCACTGATAACTTTTTGCAGTGTTAATCAATAATTAGGGTATGAAGGATGTCTTGCTGACTTTAAGATGTGCTTCATTACTTATTAACGCAAGATAATACTATGCAGTCAAAGTAAAATATTCTCAGTTATAGAGGCAAAAATTATTGTTTTCATGATTCATTAATTTTTATAGCAAGTATTCTGCTTAATTTTTGCAGTGTAGTACTATTTAGGATGAGAAAGTGCTGGTTGTTCATCTATTGTCATCTTATGTTGAATGAATGCCAAATTTTAAAGCTGTAAGTATACTTTCAAGTATTTCTAAAAATAGTGAAAACTAGCCATGTGATTTGCTTTGGAATGTTTAAATTGCTTTAGACTGAATTTTACATGTTATAAAATCCATCATAATTGTGTATAATATATAACTGTTGCTGACAAATGAAAAGATTAAATGTGTCGTAAGCAAGTCTTGGAAGCACTGTACCAGCATGTGCTGCTCTTTAGGCAGGGGATGCTATGTGTGGTCTGGATCATATACTTAGTATGGATCTTTGGTAAAGTTATGCAGATATTTTACAAACTTCAAAGTACTTCAGAAATCTATCAAGAAGAAAACGAAACCTTAATAAATGAGAACGTGGTGTTAATCATCATCAGTTACTGCACTGTGACAAAAATTAGCTGAATATGTTGACTAACGCAATAAGACCTTATTTGGCTAATAATAGGATAAAATGTGTTTCATTCATTATACAGTACTGTTGTATTTACAGAAAACACAAACTTCCTTGACCATTCTTGAATTTCTTGCATGGAATGCACAGATAAGGAATGCACCAGAAGAACTGCTGTATAATTTGTATGACACCATTTAAATGTATATATTGATTTAATCCTCCTAACTTTCGTAATTGTCTTCTTTATTGTATTAAAAATAATTAATCTGATTTATGACAGCAATTCACGATACAAAAGCAACGTAATTCACATATTCTTAAGACTTATTTTTAATCTGCTTTTTAAAAAAAGCCAACTTTAATATAAATCAAATATTCACATGAATTAGTTGTATGGTAGCTGTTTGCAGTACTGCTCCTTGCTTTTTCGTAGCACATGCGTGCGTTCTTAGTTTTGCTTGTTTTCCACTTTAAGTTTGTTCTTGAGCTTGTTTTCAGGGCTGTGCGCTGAAAAAATGCAGCCTGTGATATGCCTAGTTCTACTTTCTTCCTCCACCTTATATATAGATATATACACACACACACACACATATATGTATGTATGTATGTTTTCAGTTGCGTATTCCTGTCGTCCTGTTTTTTTGAGGGGAGTCTTTCTGATCTTCTTTGAGAAATCTTACTTTTCCCGCAAAATAACATTTAGAATTTAGCACATTATCAGATTAAAATGTATTTACTGACATTCTAGATGTAAATGCTTTAAATATAAAAGAACAGAAATTATGTAAAATGGAAAAGAACCTGTGCAGTCTGAACTTGTGAGCATCAGTTTCTTTTATCGGTAATCTTCTTTAGTTTGCTATAGCTAATTGGGACTCTGACATATCTTGATCTAATATGTTCTGATAAAGGTGACCTCATTAGGAGAAATGTTTTCTTTTTCTTAAACAGTGTCATAAATATGCATTACATTTGTTTAAGGCATCCCATGTCTTTGAAGTCCGTTCCATGTACAACGTAGTGTCAGCTCATTAACATTGGATCAAAGTATGTATTAAATTTCCGATTAAACATCCCCTCTTTTGTAGCTAGAAATAAACACAATTATAACTTCTTCCTTCCTGGTGTTGGTTTAAGGTGAACACGTGCCCAGTTTTAGTGAGTTTGGCTGTTGCTCCTAGCCAGCTGGGTAAACAGACTTTAAGGAAATTAGGTGAAGCTTAGCATCCAAGTCTTTTTTCATAGTGTTCAAAACTTCTTACATCTGTTCTAATTAACCTTCTTTTTGTCTGGCTGATGATTAGGTTTAATATCTGCGTTACACCAAGCTTGTTTAACATTTCAACCAGTGTTGTCCTTGGACAATTAAAAGCTGCCAGTACAAATATGTCAAGATAGCTGGAACTGGATTGTTGGTGATACTGCCTACATAGGAGAAATTTTAGTGAGTGTCTCAGTAATGAGAATCAAAGATGATGTACTCGTGATATCTATGAATTTTGGGGTTTTTTTGCCCCAGGAAAATTCAAAATAAGGTATAAGAATTATTTTTCTTGTTTTACAAAAAGGAAAATACCTGGCAGAGGGAAGGTAAGCTTTTTTTATTCAGCCTTCGTCTCTAATGGATAGACAGCGCAGGCTGTGGATTGTACCTGTTTGTTGGTAGAAGGAACAGGTAGAAGGAATCCTGTCCCCACCATAGCGCTGCCACACGACTTGTGTCTATGGTAGAGTGAGTCTATGTGAGTGTTGGTGAAAGTATGATGTGCCCTGGACTCAAATTGGTGTTTCTTCAGGATATCGAGGGTACCTCTACCTTTATTGTGGTGTGCTACTCTTTACTGGGTCATCTTGGTTGTCCTGTAGTCCTGTCTGCATTCCGTGTCTGATCCTTGGAGAACTGTGCAGCTGAGGTGTTGGTTCGGAGGGGTCTTTATGTTATGGGGTTTATAGTGACAGGTTTGGTCAGTTATAGGGGCAGATGGTGACAGGTTTGAGTTGAACACGTGCAGCCAGGCTGCTGCCTTGCCATGCTGTTCAAGTAGGTAGGCTGTGGGTGCAGAATAAGGTTATGAACTCTGTGGACTATGTGCAGGCTTGAATCAGTTCATTTGGAAGTTTGACTAGTTTGGGCTTGAATGTGTCTTCACATCTACATTCAGAAAACTTTGCACATGGAGCCAAATTGTAGTTATCAGCTGTACTTCTGTGTAGGAGTGGTAGGTTAGAGTTTGTGTCCCTACTTTGTCTGTGCCCCGATCTTTTCCATCCAAACAGAATTGCTTTGCTAGGATCTCTGTAGGTTAGAGGGGGAAATACTCCAAGTCTTCCAGTGGAATCATAAATCTTCTGATAGATTACAACTTCTGATTATATGGAAGATAAAATGTAGCCCTTGACAACACCTGGGTACATAATGCAGAAAATGAAAAGAAAAAAAAAAAGGATGTGATATTTCAATGCAATACCTTGAATGCATTGGAAGAAATTCTTCAAGGGCTTTACAAAGATAGTTGTATGACTTTGTTTTATTAGATACTTGCCCCTTCAGATTCACAATATAAAAGATTTGAAAAGAACATCCTCTTAAATATGTGAAATATTTTAATCTTATAATGGTGTTTTTGAATTTTGCTTTGAAGATTGCTTGATAAATTTGAAATAAGAAATCTTTCAGTAGAGACAATTCTTCCAACTTAAATGTTAATTACTGAGTGCGGCTGAAGCATGTTGATTACTATAGATACAATTAGCTTGAGTGCAGATGTCTGAATAGAAATGCGTGTTTCTACCTGTTTCATGCATCACAGATACTCTGTTTATTCTTGTATTTTTTCATATTGTAGGTGGCTGTGAATGCCCGTCATGGCAAGTAGTTTGATTTGTGTGAAATAATACTTCCTCTGTAGTAACATGTGGTAACTGTTCAATGGAATAAAATTAGAAGAAATTAATTATAGTTATTCTGAGCTTTTTTCACTGGTTCATAGCCAGACCTAATTAAGACTGAAATCCCTAGGAGATGGTAGTGTTTGGTAACATATAAATAATCTTTCACCTAATAAAAAACATTCCAGGACATGTTTGTAAACTGATAGATACCTGGCTTGTCTAGATTAACACCAGTTGTTATTGTTATGTAGTTGAACAGTGTCCTAATGCAATCCTTGTCTTCATGGAAAAGCAAGATAAAGTTGTTTGTATATTTACCAAATTGACTTTAATGGAGTTCTAGGACGAATGTATTTGTCCTACTATGTGTGACTAGCCCCACAGTCTCCAGCATACAGTTTCAAAGATGTCAGCAGCTTTGAAGTGATGTAAATATATTTCTAATGTATTTTTATTTCCAGTATACCTGCATGCAAGACAAGTTCATTTTCTGTATGTCAGGGTGACTAAATCATTTGGGAGTCTTAGTTCAGTACTATTTTGCCTGTCAGAGTTGAAAACTGCTTAAAGAATTAAAATGAACATATACAAATGCTGAGAAAACATAAAAACATGATAATAGGAATGTTATTTTAAAGATAGTACTCATAAACTGTGAATGTGTTAGACGTCAGGTCTATTCCTAAGTAATTTTAAAACATTGAATCTAATGCAGTTAGGATGATTGAAATATAAAGTGTACATTTACCTACTGCTACTTGGCAGCTAAGAGGATAGAAAGCATAGGGAAAATTAATTTCAGGGGAGACAGAGGCTTTGAGTGGAGAAGAAAAGTATTGCTGGTGTCATTAAGAAGTGAAAGGGAGTCCTGCTAGAGGGGTAGGAGATTCTGCTCATTTAGGACTGGACTCTTTACAATTTTAGGCTGTGATTCCCACTCACGTGAAGTTCAGGGTTGCAAATTGGCTGTGTAAGTGAACTTTGTGGACCTGCATTAGTACTTGGAGCCTCCTGGGGACAGGGGCATGTCAAAGACACAGCTTTTTATTTATTTTTAACATGTCAGCCTGCAGGATCTGTGGTTGTCTGAGCTTGTTACCACACTGTTGTAAAACAAAAGGAATTGTAGTTGTGGTATTTTTTTTGTAAGGCTTTTGTACCACTGCAAATTTTTTTTTTCGGTTTCAAGTCCATATCATTCAACGTGTTGAGCTTTGCAGCTAGTTACCATTTTTCTGTTTCAAGTCTGGATACCAGAAATTACCAGATCAGTGATCTGAGTATGTTGATTTTCGTGCTCTTTTGGAACTTCTGGCTCTTTGCTAACTTGTTCTTGGTACGTTGTGTTCTAGATGTGGAGTGTTGGTCTTGGCTGAATAATGCATGGTGCACTGGGGGTATTTGCAACCTGGATGATTTCTGACTTGTGATATAAGCTACATTGCCCCTCAGTAATCCTTTTGGAAATTTTAATGGGTTCTCCTTGGGTTTGTTTTGTTGGGTTTTTTGTTTGTTTTTAATAAAATGAGGGTTTTCAGGTTTTATGAATATACCGCATTGCGTTAGGCAGATTCCTCTGCTGTGCGTAGGCTTCTGTGGCCTAATCATTCATACTTCATTTTGAAATAAAAGTTGTCATCAGTACTGCTTGGATTTTACTCTCCTTGAGCTGACTGTGTTGTCTGATCTTAAAACACACCCTGGTTACGTAGTCACTGAATATACACATCTAAACAATTTCTTGTCAGAATAAAAGTATAATAAAATAAGAACTATATTGTGTTACTGTTTAGTGGTAAGGTGTATGGCTTGAATCAATTGAAAATACATTGATATGTTGATAACTTAACCAATTTATTAAACAAAATAGGCAAAAACAAGGAAAGAAGTGCATGCATTTCCGGGACATACCAGGTTCACCAAAACTCGTGCTTGACTGTCTTTGAAGTGGCTTGAGGGCTGTAAAGTGGGCATTTAAAGAAATTTAGTTTAACTATTCATTAATTATCAACTTCACATTCAGGAAGGGTATATGGTGCATTTTGTGTATGATTCCTAAAGCAAATCTACTTGAGATCTGGGTAAAAATTATTAGAAATTGGAAGATGAAGACTCTGGGTGGTAGGGAAATGTTAGTATAAGACTCAGGCACTTGCTTTAGATTTGCAGGATTTGTATTTCGTGGTAGGCTGATTAGATGTGTAAAAAAGATCTGTAAAACTATAGTGACATCAACAAGTACTTGCAGTCTTATATGAGGACAGATTTTCTTTGTTTTATTATTTTTTTAAATTCATGTCTGAACCTCTTGCCTTAGAGCTGGGCCAAATACCTGTACATTCCTGACATAAATAGCAAGTCAAAGCTTCTCAAATTAGAACAAATAAAATTCAAATACCTGACACTCAGTATACACTTGTTACTAATATGAAAATAGTTGTTACTGATTTATAACCAGAAAAACAACATAGAAATTCCTTGCAAAGAATAAAATATTTAGTGTTGCAACTGAATAGATGTAGACTGGCTAGATGATTGTGTTCTTCACTTACACCCCACAGTCATCAGGGGCAAAAGCCCCTTTAGATCCAGTAGTACCTTAATGTATTATTGGCCCTACTGTGCCCTGATATTTAAGTTTTTGAACTAAAAAATCTAGTCTGTAGCCTTGTCTTAAGTACCTAAATTCCCTGTTCAGTTCATTGCAAGACTGCTAGGAGTGGGATTCAGAAAGGGCTTTGTGCTGAGTAGGGAGGACGCCTGTGCTAACCAGAAGGAAATGCGACAGTGTGAGCCATACATCTGAAACTGTGCCCCTCTTTGGCATATAAATGAGAACAAAATTCACAGCTGATTTGTTCTGGTTTTATGTGCCAAACATGTTTACACCATGAGTGAAGATACCCATGAGCCAATTTTGGAAGCAGAAACTCATGCTGGTGAAAGCCAGCTTGGATTTGGCAGCTGCATTGGCGTATGCCAGCTAGAGAATGTTGCCAGAAGTACTGCACATGTGAGATTTCCTGTGTTAGGGACTCGGCTCTCTTGTCCCATATGAAAACAGTGCGGGGCTACAATACAACCCAGCATTTTCCTTTGGTTGATCCCAGTTTCACCCAGTCTGAAGGTGGCCTTAGGCACTAATGTAGTTCCTGTGTCACTGAGGTGGTAAACTCAGCTCTGTGTTGGGTCACATCATCTGACTGAGGGAGCCTCTATGTGCTGAAACAGAGAAAGGTCCTGCAGAAAGGTGAGCCAGTACTGAGCAAAACAACCAACCAGTTTCTGTGTCTTGTCTCGAGATTTTAAGCTTTCAACTCAGTTTTCCACCTAAGCAACTACACTCCAGCTCATGGATTCACAGCTTTTGGACTCCAGCTGCTCATCATATGAAGGTTTTCTGTGCAGTAGAAACTTCCTGGCTTTAGTAAGTACTAGAGCTCTGCATTCTGCCTTTAGAGTATGGAGCAGTCATGGACTGTAATCCTTTTATTTGGAATAAAAGCTGATTTTTAAAATCAAGTGGATGCCACTTACCCTGTTACTACATACATAGTTAGAATTTCTCTCCCTCACAGAATCACAGAACCACAGAATCACAGAACGTTAGGGATTGGAAGGGACCTCAAAAGATCATCTAGTCCAATCCCCCTGCCGGAGCAGGAACACCTAGATGAGGTTGCACAGGAAGGCGTCCAGGCGGGTTTTGAATGTCTCCAGAGAAGGAGACTCCACCACCTCTCTGGGCAGCCTGTTCCAGTGCTCTGTCACTCTCACATGATGAGAGGACAGCCATAAATCTTATTTTTCACATTTCCCGTCAGTGTCAGGTATAGTTTGAGTGGGCTTGGTGCAGAAGACATCTTAGTGCACCCAACTTGTGGTTTCACATGGAAACAGAAGATAGGCAGTGAGAAACTCTCAGCCTGCCTCACTGAACTCAGTTCTGGGGTAATGTAAAGCAAAAGTTGTGTTGTTTGAAAAATGCTATTTGTTAAATTTTTGGTGTCCTGAAGCTTTCAATTACTTGAGAAGTTAATGGGGGGGCTAAAAAAAAATGACGTGTTTGGATTTATTAGAAATTAGATCTTCCTGAATCTTCTGGAAGAGCTAGACCTCAGCAGAGCAGATGTGGTTCAGTATTGTCACAAAGATACAGACACAGACATTCATGAATTTTTATTGTGCAATAAACCAGATGTCAAGAAAACAATGTGTTTCAGAGCTCTTTTAAGAATATAATTTTGAGTATTTAAATTTTATTTAGAGTTGCAGATTGGTTTTTTGTTCCTCGGAGTGCGTGTTTCACTGTGAGATTTGGTTATGCAAGTCACATTGTATTCTCTTGGCCTATTCCGTGCTTAAAATGTAACGTGACATGATTGTTAAAAACTAGTAAAATATTGGATCAGCCCAAGAAATCCCCTTTTTCTAACTGGCTTTCTGGAATGGTAGCTGTGTCAGGGGAAAAAAAAAAAAAAAAGACTTAACTAATAACAGAAAAGCTGCGGCTAGCATCCTGCCCTGTCTCTTTTGCCATGACCTTCTAATTTTATAATTTTTTTGTGTGTGTGCGTGACCAATTAAAATACAATGGTAGAGCAAAATAACATAGTCCAAATGGCCAGCAGCTGGGATATAGAGGTAATAATCTGTGTCCTGGAATCATAGGAAAAAGAGAGGGGACAAGTTGCAGATAAATTAGTCTCTCTACTTCTGTTTGTGCACAGCTTTTCCTCACTCTTCATTTAATACATTGACCCGTTACTAAAATTAGAGTGATACTTAGTTTTGTCAGTTTGTCCTTTCTATGACAGATTTAAAATTGATCCTGCCTAGGACAGAGAGATGGACTGGATGACTTCTCCAGATCCTTTACAGACAGTTCTGTGATTTCATAGTTCTCACTGACCTTTCTGTACCATGTTTTGTCTTTGGATAATGGTGTTTTGCTCCATGTAGTGTTTTGTATAGGTATCTTTTCCCACGTATTAGAAAGAAAAAATGCTTTTCAGATTTTGAGAAAGTGGTTCAGAGGTTTCTCTGTCATATGAATCTTTTGAATCTTGTCTCCCCCTTCTCCCTGCCCCAGTAGCTCATGCATATCAGAACTTTTTGGGCATGAGAAATTGGTTCATATCTCTGTCCTCACTCTGTAAAACAATGAAAGGAGCTGTATTTTAGAGTTCATAAAGTGCTCAACACGCTGCTTGCGTTCTTCTTTGTTTAACTGTTTAGTAGTGTGAAAGGGGGTTGGTTCTTTCTCTTCTGAGAGGAAAAAACTTTGGGTTCACTTTTGGTCTCTCATTCTGCCATGTATGCTTATCTGGGGTCAGAAATCTTCTAAGAATGCACGGGACTCATGTATGAGAGTGGGATTTACCAACAGAACATAAATGAAATCACCATTAGCAGTGCTCTTACTTTATGTAATAAGAGACCTATTTTTTACTGTGTCAAAGCTCACTGGACCTCAGAAGATCTGTGGCTGCAGTGAAAAGTGTCAGAATTCACCATTGGGAGTGACTTTCTGGGTATACTGATTTAAGATGTTGGATAATTCCAAATTTTTTGGAAAGGCATCAATTATTATTTTTATTATTAAAAATAGATAATAAACACTGTAGTGTAAGGATGCCATTCTTAGTGGTTAGTGTTATTAGTGTGCTTTTTGCACTGTGACTTGATAAGGAATGTTCTGCCATTGCATCCTTTTATTCGTTGTTGTACGGACAGCTCTTGTCCCAATTGCCTTTCATTTCATATAAGCTCATGTGAGCATTTGATAAGTGGCTGGTGATGCATCTTCTTTGCTATATTTATGAACAGTCTTCTGTTGCTATATTTGTGTTAAAGCTCTAGTACAGACCAAGGAGTATTACTTATACATTATGAGACATATAAAAGATAAGTAAGTAGAAAATGTATTTTAAAGCTCATACTTTTTTGACTGCAGCTATCTGATGTTGATGAATATTAATAATGTTTAGGCCTCTCTGTGTTTTGTTCTGCAGGCAGCAGGAGCAATCTGTCCCCTAGTTTCTACTGTTATTGCCTCTGCTGCAGATGGTTGTTTAGACCACTCATTGGAACGTGCCAGGTACAGAGCGAGTGAAATGCCTCAGGCTTTCTTGTTTGATATAATCTGTGAAGCATACCAACAGGTAAGACTTTAAGACTTTTGAAGACTGTTTTCCATTTACATTAGTTAAAAAAAAAGATAACTTTAGTTCTATGATTTCAAAAACAGAGATTCAGCATCTGTTTCAGATCACGTCGAACTGTATGTGTATTACTTCTCTGTAGTCTTTTGATGAAAATGCTTTGTCATTCAAATCTACTCAAGTTTTTTGGTTATTGAACTGCCAAATACAAGAGCGGGTCAGGGATCTAAATGACTGGAAAGACAGATTTGCTTTAATTCTTATTGTACATTAAATAGATTACTTAAGTAAGTGGATTAATGTGTTTAAAGTTAGATATGTATGAAGAACGTATTGTTGACTGAAAGTATCAGAGAATTTTGGATGCACAATGTAATAGTGTTGTAATATAGTAATATGATGAGATAAAGGCTGTTCTAAAATATTGGGATAATATTAACTTGACGCATCTAGGTAAGTAAGTGCTTAATTTGTTTTATGTTGCGTGTATATTGTACATACTTTGGTTAGTGGCTGAAAATAATATTTACTTAGTCTTTCGTAATTCTCCATTTTTTTCTAAAATTTTGCTTTAACATCATCTTTATTTAAGAAAATAAAAATTGTGGGTAGCGTATTAAACCTGACTTTTGCCTTTATCCTTCTTGAAGACTGCTTTTGTTTGCCCCACCCTGCATTCAGAGTTTACTGGAAACACTCCAGGCTTTCGTCTCAGCATTCTACTTCCTTTTCATTCATCACCTTGTGGAAATTGCCTGTCCTCCAGGTATCTTCTAGACTGACTTGAAGCGGAGCATTTCTTCATTTGTCACTTGGAAGGAATTATTTTTCACTCCAGTAATGCTGACAGTCATGCTTACCATCAGTCTTTTATTTCTAGAATAAACAAGCCCAAATTACTGATATCCACCTTCAGAGAGTTCATAGCTTAGAAGTCAACACCAGCAGAACAAATGTGTGGACAGGAAGTGAAGAAGAAACAGTTGCTTAATTGTTGAGTAGTTGTTTTACGTAGAAATGTTGACCCTTTATGCTTGAAGCTGCTCTTAGATGCTGAAGATGAAGGGCTGTCCAAGATGATGAGCTGCTAAAGTGACTGGACCAGCTCCAACCTTTTTACTTCTGATGGGAAGCAGGGGGATGTTCCTAGTGTATATGGTAACACACAGCTGATACTTCTGAGAGAGACCCTAGCTTGAATGTAGCGGGCATCCTCAAGAAAAAGGCAGCAGCATGTATGGGCATAGAACACATCTCAAGAGACAACAGCTACTCTTGGCTATGCAACTGTTTCTTTCTTGGCATGATTATGTGTTTATCAAAAAAAGACCCCAAAACAAACCCCTGTTTTTTTCCTACTGTGTTTGCCCTTAGTTTGCAGATAAAATAGAGCTGGCAAATACATAAAAAGCTTTTCCCCCAAATGCCTTGCTCAAAAGGCAACTCTATTTGCAGTCCTGTGCTCCACTGAATAGTGTTCTCTTCTCACATATGCATTCCATCAGTCTTCTTTTTTGTATCCCTGCCCTTTCAAGGACAAGCCACCAAAGTGGTTAGCGAGCAACCAAGGCTATGGTTCCTTGTCCCCAGTTCCCTTTGCATTGGCTAAATTCTGGTCATTTAAATACTCTGTGCCTTGGAGCTCTGGGAAGGATAACACTTTGCTAAGCCTCTCAACTCACATTGTTTGCTAATTATTTATGTTTCAATGGTGCCTAGCTGTCCAAGTCAAGGATTAAGACCCTATTGTTCTAGAAACTGTACAAACAAATAAAAACAGATAGATAATCGTTGTCCTGAAGAACTTAGGCTACTGTAGGACTGATTTTTGTAGGTATGGATGCTGCTTGAGCTTCTTAGATATTAACATACCCATCATTAGTTCCCACAACAGCCTAGTAAAGTAGGCAAGTGTCATTGTATAGATGAACAAAAAAAGAGAAAATAATTTTATTACTCATGTTTCAAGTCATTCACAAAGCTGGGAATGGAATTCATTTTGGCTGACTCGGTATAGGATCATGATCCCACTCGTGTATTTTATACAGTTGTGACCTTTATGCAACAACAGTGTGGGGGAAAAACAACAGCCAAACATGCATTCCTTAGAAAGAAACTGTCCATTTGAATTATTGCTTCAAATAACGTAGGCTTTTCAGTGTGGGTAATGTGGAATACTGCTTTTAAACTCCATCTCCATTTAAATACGTATCTGTTGTGAGTAGGTAGATTTACAGAGTTTACTTCCAGATGTGTTCTTTTTCTTGAATGTATGATCTCTGAGTATCTTGGCCACTAAGTTGCAACATTCAGAGGTCAGTTCTCTGATCCTTATGGATTTGGCATCTGTAGTCATTTTTGCTCTTCGTGTCTGCTACCAGTCTGGGCAAAGCAGACGAGTGCTCGTTCTCCATTCATTGCTGTTTTGAATGTATTAGGAACTAGAAAATAATAAGCTATTAATACTATTAAAATACGTACAAATACTTTTGTATGATCTTTACCAAATTAAAAGTATTTTCCTTAGAGAAATTCTTCCATTTCTTGCTTGATTAAAAAATGATAGTAATGATTTAGGGAAAAAAGTATGCCTAGTACATAAAATTAATTGAAGTAGATACCTCAAATGCCAAAGGTTCTTTACAACACTATCTTGAAATATATGTATACTACAGAGAATTCACTTTACATGCAGTGCCAAAAATCCAGCACAGATTTTGAGGACATTCAGCCAGGTTGTTTGCATGCGTTACGTTGTGATGAATCTCATTTTTGTGTGCTGGATCTCAATTTAGTTTTCACTTTTACCTCCTCTCTGTTGCCTAGAACATACGTATTCCAAACAGATCGTCTTTGTTCAGATACGTGTTGCTTTCTGATTTAGCTGTGATGATGTCAAGATTTCTGACATCATAACTATTAACTTCTCAGCTTTATAGTAGTGCTGTTGCAGCCTTTTAGATGTTGTTGCTCAAAAATGGCATTCACTCGGTTGTCTTTGTAATGACTTTGAGAGCTCATTAAACCAAACATTTTTCATTGCTCACATACCTGATATTTAAGACCTCTTTAACAGGGCTTTTCAAAGGATAAAAAACAGTACTTTTTTTCCTGGCTTTGGGTTTTCACAGAATCACAGAATATCAGGAGT
>NW_010202792.1:0-36127 GCF_000695765.1 Mesitornis unicolor | reverse complement strand
AGGTAAGGCCGAAGGAGGGGGCAGAGGCCACCGCAGGCTCCCCGCGGCGCTTACCGCGGCCGGGGGCGCACCGGGAGGCCGCCGGTGCCCGCGTTTCGGTAGCGGCCAGACAGCGCCGGGAGAGCGAGCACTCGCCTCTCGGTGCCCCGTGGCACGAGGTGCCGCGCGAGGAGGGCTGCACGTGCCCTCCTAAGGGCCGCGGCACCCGCAGTAACGGCCGCTCCCGCTGGGCGCCGGGGTGCAGCCTGGCACCCACAGGGATCTGACCCTGGGGATGGGAAAACAACGCGGAGCGTTCCTGGAAATTGGCTAAACGATCTAAAAATGAAACATTTGTCATGTGTTACCTGAAAGAGATAAAAATACCTGTACTGTGGAAAAAAAAAAGCTTTTTGGGTAGGCATTCAGAAAACTAGAATTGCAAGTAAGCCAAATCCATTCTTCCTGCTGTGTCTGGAAGTAGTATGTTAGCTCCACCCATATATGACAGGCAAAAATCCATATTACTGCATAAAGGAAAAATTAATGTTGCATTAAAATAAAATACTGATTAAAATCTATTGCATAGTTTTCCTAAAGAAAAAAAATACTTTAAAAAAGTCAATAAAAACTGATTTTGATAATGGAAGGAAGTGAACAGCAAGGTTTCCAGCCTGCATATAAGCATACTGGAAAAGTACATTAATGAACTGTTAGAAAAAGAGCTGGGTTGACCTGACGCTGTAGCTGCAGAAAGGCACAAAAGTGAAATTGCGCTGGCAGCCTGTTTCTGACTCACGTGGTCACCCCTGCATCTTCATAACGCAGCGTTTCAAACTGAACATTCTTTGTATTTCACATAGAGATTAAGCAATTATATGCATTTCCTGACATAAGTACTCCCGTATGTATGCCTGAAGTCAACACTGAGCAGCGTTAGGGATAAGTATGCGCAAGCCTGAGTTTGGTACATAGTCTGTTCTAGCTCTCAACCACAGCCTTTTCTGTTGGTCAATTTGTCTGTTACTCCAAACCCAGATTCAGGGAATGTGGCATTTTGGGTATAATAGACTGTTAAATCCAGCAACACAGCCTGCTTGTTTCTCTCACTGACATCCTGCCTTGAGTGGACTCCATCTTTCTCTTCACAGTGACTGCTCGCTTCTGAGGTTTCACCCCGAATGGCCTGGGCTCTGCTGCTGGGATTCCCATTACCAGATGCCTGTTGCTTCTGCAGCTTTCTAGAAATTGGTCCTCCAGTACAGGGTGGCAACAATAGTGCTCTTAAATGTCTTGGCCATTTGTCACTCATAAGTCAATAGAAAATGCTGCAGTCCTCTTGCCAAGAGATGATGTAGTAGCCTTCTGCACTTCTTACTGGGAAACCCAAGTTCAAGGTTCATCTTGATGGTTTTCATCTTGTCAAGTATTTGCTTTTTTGTGAAAGTATACACATAGCATAGTCAGTGAGCCGTGAGGGACAGAGAGCCAGACGGTGTTTATGACACTATCCAGAGTTTTTTCACTGTCCCTATTTAATCCATAAACTATTTCCATACAGTTGCTAATCTCTTCTGGATTCTTCTCCTTCTGCAATTCCCTCCATGCAAAAATTTTGACTGCAAGGAATTGTGCATACTTACAAGAGGAATAAGCTAGTGAATTGTTAAGTAAAACAAATAAAGTAAAACCACTTCACCTCAAGTGTACGCCTGTAACTTGGGAAATTCAGTGCCAGTTTTATAGGTAGGGATGTGACTACGTCTGTAACGGTTTGATTCTAAAAGCACATTTATAGCCATACTAGCATGAGTTGCATACTCCTCCAGCTGGAGAAATTCTTTCCAGGGCTCTGAGAGCTGCAAGCACTACAGATGAGTTTGAGGTAATACCCCAGAAGCAGACTGTAGAAATCATAAGTGAAATGTGAAGGTGGGATCCTCAGCTGCTTTATGTAAAGAAGGTCTCATCAGATCTTAGGTAGTAGGCTCAGATATGGATTCATCATTTAGCAGGGCTGAAATAGGCTATAGTTTTGACTTTATGTTGAAAACTATTTTAACAACCTTTTTATTCATATCCAAAGATGAGTCAAATTCACTCTTGTCAATGCAGTTTTTTACCATGTGCCAGCCTTTCCTGCCTTCGCAGCTTCTCGGGTTGCTGCTAGTCTTGAAAACAAAAGGTAGGATTTTTTTTATGCCCATCCCAGTATGTTTTCCTCTTTTTAGGTATCTGCAAAATATCTCCATGACTCATGAATTATTAAGATGAACAGCAGATTGGTTGTAGGGGTCCCTACCTCCCAAAATATCAATATTACACCAATATTAAACCCAGCATATGTTATTTACCTGACCTTTTCTTCAAATCAGCTTTTCCTGCTGTTGAGCCTTTGTGGTCTTTAATGTGAGATGGCATTGTAAAAACTCAGCCTAGTTTCAGTTCACCTGAAACCTGACAATCTGTGCTGTTGTCATACCCAGATTACCTAGCCATCCGTCAGAGCCAACACTGACATCTTTTGTACACCAGAACTGTAAACTTTAATAGTTTGGGGACACAGAGAGGCAAGATATGCCAGGATAACCTAGTGACTTATTAAATCAACAGCATTTTTCACATCTGAACCACAGACAATAATTTCATATTATAAAACACCAAGCTGTGTCAAGGAGCAGCAAGAGGGGGCTGCTCAGGTCGGGGAGCCAAGTTGGAAGATGGAGACAACACCAAGGTAGGCAGGGCAGTGCCCTCATCCAACAGAGCTTGATCCCACCATACTGGACTGCAGGAAGAGCAGAACAGCATCAGCCAGGAGTCCAGCTCTCCAGACAAGTTCATAGTGAGGAGACAGATCTGAGGTCAAGCCAGGAAGTCAAATCTGTAAAATAGGGTCAGGATCAGTGAAGTGCAAAGTGAGGCACAGACATGCAAAGCACAGGTGGAGACTGGAGAGCAAGGGCCTGATCTTCAATGCAGCACCTATTCCTTAAATGCAGGGAGGCACCAACAAGGTTTCTCCAAGCTCATCCTCACACATCAGTTGTGTCACCACTGCCTGACCCAAGGTTACATGGCTATGCCAGGTCAGAGGTGACCTTGAGCATAGGTAGCCAAACCCATCAGAGTGGGGAGAAGAGGCTGCATGACCTGAAGGTGCATTCAGGGTCATGAAAAGCTGGACAAAATGCGGATAGATGTGAAGTTTTTAGCTATAACACTGACTGAAGGGGCAATAATGGTAGCAGGTACTGAGGTGAGAACTGCAGGGTTGAAGAAAGTATGTGAATAGAATCAGGTAAGGGATCATCTGGGAACCAATACCACTTAATATGACCTTTGTATAAAAATGAAGGTTTTTTTTTTATTGAGTTTTGCTGATAAAGTAAGATTGGGGAAAACCAATGTTTTAAGTTACAAATTTATACATTTATGTATACGTATGTACATTGTGAATTTATACAATTTTTATTCTCGATAACATCTATGGAAAAGCTTTAGAGGATACTGAATACTCCAAGATCCAGAGTCATGCACATAAGGACTAACAGTTTCTAATGAGGATTAATAATAGAGAATATAACCCAAACTCCTGGGTGGAAGTCAGTGAGTCACAAGGCATTTTTGAGTCACCAGAGTAACGCAGCTATGAAATAAGCAAGTAGTGCCTAGGATAGGTAAGGCCTAGGATCAGATAAGATATTTCTAGTGAAGATATGAAAATTAATACTGTTATACTGTTGCATCCCACCTAGGATATCATAGGGAATTATGATCAACCATGTTCAAGAAGAATTAATTTGAACTTAAACAGAGCAGAAGCCTCTGGGGAATGGAGAGTTTATCTGAGATGTGTAGATTAGAAGGGTTTGATTTGTTTAACCTAGGAAAATAAGATGTGACAGTTCTGAGCATATCAGGGATGTTCATGGATAGAATTGTCACAAAAGGAAATAAGCCTAAGTAAGATACAAATCAGTATAGGCTTGAAAACTGGAAAATGGTTTCTAATCGTTAGGTTTGGAAACAGCCTTCTGTTAGGAGAGCAGAAGGAGAAAAAATAATTGATCTAAAAGTAGAGCTTGGCAGATTTACGAATGTAGTTTCATGACAAACTTGCCTGCAAAAGGCAGGAGGAATGGATTTCATGACCTGTGCGACTCTGTCCTGTGTTCTTAAGAGGGCTGTAATCAAAGAATAAAGCAAATAAATAAGAAAAAGAGTTTTAAAAGACAAAGAGATACAACACTGAGGGTGAGTTGGAATGTGTAAATCAGAGTAGTCAAAGAATTAACCCATTTTAGGAGCAAGGTGAGACATGGTCTGTGATTTGGACCCAAGTCAGGAGGAACCAGAGATGTCCTTGTGCCAGAGTTGTGTTCATCCAAAGCAGGTATTAGGGAAGGGGCTGGCAAAAGACAAGTTAAAAAAGACAAGGGATAAAGAAATGAGATGTGTGAGTAGAAATCAATATCAAAGCAGGGAACAGAATTCAAGATCAAAGTAGACAAAGGAGACATGGAGAAAAGGAAGAATCTAACAGTGACAGAAGGCCATTCTTCTGAGACTCTCTGCTGCTGGGGTCACTGAGTATTGTCAGTTTAAAGGCTGATATGCTAGCAGATGCAGATAGCTGCAGGTCAGGAAGTAATCCTGTAAAATTAAAGGGGAAAAGGAAGGAAAAATAATCAAAAGAACAGGTGAAGAATAGGATAGACCTGTGCATAGGCAATAAAGAGAGGAGAAATATGATAAGTTGACAGGAAAGGCTGTGACAGGAAGGATGGCAACAATAGCACTCACTGCATTCTAGAGGCTGGAGTTAAGAACAGTTGTTACAGTTTGATGTACTCATGGCATCAGCATGGAGCTCATTTCAGAAGGGAGCCTATTTTGTTTCAAACGCTCCATTTTGCCTTGCTCACCACCCCTGTAATTAGTTAGACTGTGAATTTTGTGCACCCAACCCACCTACTGCCATTATTTTTTATTAACTCTTCAAAAGCTAAATGCTCATCTATTAATCTCTCTACTATTGGTACTTAGGCACTGGGAACAGATAGGAGTTGTGGTCTTGCCTGTCATTTTTAAGTGCCACTCATTTCTTGTCTTGCCTTCTAATAACTTCCTTTTAAGCCATTTCCCTTTCTGATTATGCTGCTTTTTTAAGTTGTGGGGGGTTTTTTGTTTTGTTTTGTTTTCTAATTTTGGTCCTGTGAGAAAGAAACAATTTGGAGAGCAATGGCAGTGACATTATATTAGCTTATGTTTAGCTAAGAATATGAAGCAGAAAGCAAATAGAGTTGCTCAGCCCATAATTAATTTTTACAACCAAAGCCTTTACATACTCTCCATAAATAATATACCTGTTGCAAAGCATTTTGTGTCTGTTTCCAGATAATTGGATAGCTGCCAAAAAAGACTTACTGGTTTAAATAGCTACTCATTACAAAAAACCTAGAACTTACTCTGAAATGACACATAATACTTTCAGTTTTAGAACACATTTTAAAATAGTCTCTATCGTTCATTTATTTAGGAGATCTGTTTCATGTGAGAAACTGCCAAAATTGTTAGAACCAATTAATAAGAAGAGTTAATATCTACTAATTTTGCCCTGAAGTGTAACTTTGCCCCTCATGGCATGAAGATGAGGATTGTTTGGCTGAAGCATCAGTGTGGGTTTTATGTTTCCCTGCCAGACATTAATGAATTGTAAAAAAAATAAAAATTAAATAAT
Source organism: Mesitornis unicolor (assembly GCF_000695765.1). NCBI lineage: Eukaryota > Metazoa > Chordata > Aves > Mesitornithiformes > Mesitornithidae > Mesitornis > Mesitornis unicolor. The sequence continues at coordinate 30,405 of NW_010202792.1, read as the reverse complement.
AATAGAACAGAAGATTAAACCAATTCTGTAGAATTATATTGACTTTCCTTCCTAAAAATGGATATTACTGCAAAACATGCAGACAGGGAGAGAAACAGATGGACGATATCTGACAAATAAAATTTCCAGATACTGCCCCATCTGTTGCCTTCTATACATTTCATCTATAAGCTTTTTAGCATTATAGGGTTGCTTAGGTGATATTTCTTTTTGCAGTGACATCACACTCAAAGACTAGCAAAAGCAGGTTGATGCAGTAATCTGAGAGCAAGGATCAGTTCACTAGATTAGTACCAATATATATCCTCAAAAATAGAGGCATTAAATTTCCCTCTTTTATAATGGAAAGATTTTATCTTCAAGAAATTGTTTAATAAACTCTTTTGTTTGCTTTTGAAATTGTTTTCCAGAAATTGTAAGACCAGCAGAATTAGAGAAAAAATCAAAATGTACAGAAAACATTGCTTCATAAAGATAGTAAAAGAGATGTACTTATAAGTGCCTTAGAGACATTAGGTCATTGTCAGTTAAGATGTGAGGAGTTCCTGATGATCTCTTGTAGATTTGAAAGCCATGTTACTTTTTCTGGTAAAATCTAAATTTTTAGCTCCTCTGCTTAAGTTTTGTTTTCTTTACTCCTTGATACATATCTAAACATTTTTTTTCCCTCTCTGAGACTCTCAATGACTTCATTTATGAAATAAAAATGTGTTATGAATATTTCTACATTTTACAAAACCAGAATTGATTAACTAGGAAGTATCATTACCCTAAGGAGGAAAACCATGAAGAAAATAACCCTACAGACTATCCAAAAGACAACACAGTGCCAACTCCTCCCGCTGACTTCAAGGAGTCAAAATGAGCATTAGGCTAGCAAAGCATTTAGAGAACTCTTTCATCACCTGGGTATTCATGGAGACAAGTGAAATGGGTGTGAAGTGTTAAAATCAGTGAAATCAGTTACATGGTTAAAGTTACACACATGATTACATCTTACTGAGCTGGCTGTACTGTGGTTTGATACAGTAAGGGACAATCTTTGACAATTTTCTGGATCATGGCTTGTAGAACTCTGTATCATAGTGTAATTGAAGCCGATGACAATTTTGGCTTTGAATAGAAATGCTTGTAACTAGAAAGCAAATAAGAAAGAAAAAAAAGGAAGGAGAGGAAGGGAGGGAGAGAGGAAAGAAGAGAGGGAGGAAGGAAGGCAGAAAGGGAAACTCTTGAATCCCTTTAACTACTAAGTTTTTCTCAGCTGATTTACTCCCAAACATAAAGGGCCAAGCAAGACATCTTTAAAGTGTTCTTCCGTACAGCTGCTCTGCAAAGTGATAGATACTAAGTGCATTCTTCCCTATTGTGATGAAAACTCAATCTTTATGCTTTGTTCAGTAGGAAATCCTGGAGAACATTGCAAAAGAGTAGTGAAGGTCACATTTTTGTCAAATTACATATTTGTGTATGTGGCCAAAAGTGAACTGCTTCCTTTAAACTGTAGCATAATTTTACATTCAATAAAAAAGTCTCCAGATTTCATCCACAGCCTTAAAACCATGATTTTAGATATAGTTGCAGAGTATATGGTTTTTGACTCACTTGACTTTTAGTTCCTGTTTCTGAAGTAAAAAATATGAAAATCTAGAAACTGGAAATACACAAAAGGAAGACTTTTTAGTGTCATGCCCTTTTCAAGAGAACGCCTTTGTGTACATCTATAAAAACATCTGTCAAAGGGTCTCTTTCTGTATTCATAGAATAATTTCCATTTAGCAATCTTAAAATGTAATATTAATGGGTGTTTCTAATGTGTACGTACATCCTCAAAGAGAAATTGCAACTTGGTGCCATCAGTATATTATTTATTTTACTAGATTGTAATATTTTTGAAATAAAATTTGAAATGGCCACATTAAAAAAGCATATTTTATTTAAATAAATATTCAGTTACCCAGTCTTTATTGATAAGTATACTGTCTCACTGTTGGTTGGACAATAATTCTAGTCAAATAAAAATAGCCTGTGGCATGAATTCTAAATGCTTTCATTATTGGTATACCTGCCCACCTGTTATCCTGTGGAATTGTGCACACAGTACAAAAGTTTATCCTACCTGTTCTAGACAGCCAAAATAATACCACTTCTGCACAGAACCAATAAAACATAGGAAGAAACAGGCACATGAAAGTAATTCTGTTAACAAAACATTTGATCTTGTTCTATCTTTATAGGCAAGAAACTGAATGTCTTACAGATCATCTCTCATCAAGCTTTAGCTTGACTAAGTAAGATAAACGAGATGCGTTCCTAGGTTTCTTTTATATGAGGCTGGTGACTGGATGTTTGGAAGAACGGAAGACTTTTCATTCTGTTTCTTTTTCTCAGTCCACGGTTGTACACTTCTAGAACATACACCAAAATCTACTTCTTTCATGAAAGAAATGAGGGAAAAAAAAGAGAAGAAATGTGTTTGGAGCTTAATCAAGACAATAGAGTTCTGTATATTTTGTATCGGACATGTTTTTTGTTGTCTTTTCAGGTTATTATCCCAAAGACATTGCGATAGCATTATTTCATTTGTTTGCTATGTACAATTTTCTTGTGCAGAGTTCATTTGCTCATGCCTTTGTTTCAATTTTAAGCTTTTGATTTTTTTTTCCATTTATAGATAATAAGGAATAGCTTGACACATATCAAAGCAACAGAATAAAATGTGACTACGTGCACTGGGCAAACGCAGGTACTTATTACTTTGCTTTGCTGGCATTCGTTGACATTTGTTGGATGTAATATACTTTCCTTTAGTAAGACTTCTCACATCATCTCTTACACGGTTCTCACTGAGAACCTGAAGACATAGGAGATGGATGAATTGACTGTTAAATAAGCTGAGAATTGGCTGAACTACCAGGCTCAAAATGTCATAATCGATGGCGTGCCATCCAAATGAATTTGATAGCAAAATAACAAAGGGATTGTAACTGGAATGTATGATGCTTAATTTATTAATCAAAACAGATTTGCAGATGACACTAGACAAGTTGAAGTGTGTGACGCGACGGCTAGTAGAGCTTCAGTTCAGGCAGAGCTGGAGAAACTCAAGGACTAACAAAAGCTGGACATGGCTGAATTGATATAACGTTGGCAGAAGACTGCATTAGGCAGGAGGCTGGACTAATGGACCTTCAAACATCTCATGCAACCAACATTTCAGTCTGTGGTTACTATGACATTTGTATGGTGTGCTTGCTGTTGCTCAAAGAATATGATTCTTTCCTTTATAAATAGTGAATGATCTTGTAAGGAAATAGGAAGATTCTCGTAAATTGAAAGAGATAAAAAAATACTTTTCCTCGGCAGAGTATAGTTAATAAATTGCAAACCATTCCCTTTATAACTAGTTTTCATACTTGTATTTTATATCTTCTTATGCAGTTACTGCATTTATAAGAGACTTGTTTTTACAAATGGATAATGAGGTATTTGACATAAACTGTTTCCTGTGTTTGGAATATTAGACTCAATAAAATCTTAAAATACATATGAAGTGTATATTAAAACCATGCATTATGCTTTAATAACATTAAATATAACACTAAAATAACAATATTAAATGTGTATATATAAATATGCTTTTAATGGTTGCTATATATGGTTTTAATTTTCTGCTGATATATATATACACCCACTTGCTGTATGTTAAATACTACTTTATAATGAAAGTCACATCCATTAATGTATGTAAATTCATTATATATAAGTCCCACAAACACTATCCATACTATTAAATATTTTAGTAACACCACTGGTATAAAGTTTACCTGAGTGGAATTGGAAAAAAACTTTTAAGTTGTTTGAAAACTACCTGTAATTCCAGACTTTAGGTAGCTGATAAATTAGTACAGGCAACTGTCTCCTAGGCCCATTTTTTTGTTTTCCTCTACTATAAACTTAACAAAATCTCACTAGGGACTTGTCAAGATCAATCTATTGTTTATGAAATAAAGTATCCCACTTCAGATTATTAGATATAAATAAATAAACCATTGAATACATTAAAAATTAAAGTCTATCTCAAATCTCCAAGAGGAGATCACTGATTCCTTACTGCTATGGTAGAGGGTATTGAAATCATATTGAGGATGTCCTATTCTGCGGGATATACATACATATGGAATGCAACAACACTGTCAAGTCAGTTCAGCTTCCTAACCTCCAGGTTAACATAAAATGGGTTCACACTCCAAAGTGGACTAAATCAGTTTATCACCAGGACAGCTGGGAACTACCAGCATTCATCATCCCCCATCCTGAGAATCTGACTGCCTGGACTGAGGGTCAGCTCTGATATGGTGAAGGCCTTGAGGAGACCTATGAGAAGCCTCTTTGGGAAACCTTCCATGACTTCTCCTGGGAGCAGGGCTTAAGATCAGGCTGTTATCCTGGTTCTGTGCCTGAGTTGTGCTGCAGCTATGGCTGTGCATACCTCCCTGACTCTGACTCTAACCTGCAGACTTGGCTGTCTGGCCTGATCCCAGACCTGTTTGTCCAACCATGGTTACTGTCACTGGGCCTGATTTCCTTTCCTTGTTCAGGTACTTGTCAGTAAGGCCACTGCCCTCCCTATCTTGGTGGTGTCCTCAGCTTCGGGTCTGCCTCTCTTTGTGGAGCAACCACCCTCATGCTGCTCCCTAACATTGATAGGATAGCGTGCAGAGGGATTCACACTCTGCATACAGCAGGAAAGTGACTTGGGTAGGCTCAGCCCACTATGGTTTTCCAGGGAAGCTTTGTATCCCCAAATTAGGGATTAGGAGTAGGAATTAAAAGTCAGTCACAACCCTCTTCCATGGAGGTAAGGCCCATATTATTGAGGTGCAGGAGATTACATTCTTGAATCTTAGTGCTCTCCTGCCATGACATCCTGCTGGAATGGATGTGGATCCTTGTCCCAAAGGACATGAATCATAAACAATATAGATACAAACCCAAACTCAGTTTAGAGTATTCTCCAACATGATGACTGAAGGCAATTCAAAATGTGTCTTTAACGAGACAACCTTTACCATGTAGACCTTATGAATGAAGAGGGATAAGGTAAGGAAGAGGTGCAATAAAGGCAAAAATAAAAATCTGAATTTTGGCAAAACAGATTTTTAACAGCTAAGATCTTTGAAGGATTTTTTTAATACCATAGTAATTTGTTGCAGAATATACTGTGTGCATTTGCCAAATACTATCAAAAGGCAGTGCTGCACTCATCTAGTGCAGTCTATGGTAGCTTTAACCCTCAGTAAGAGCTGTTCAGGCAGCCTAAACATTATTGGAAATCTCAAAATACTTTTTTTTTTCTTTGAAGGTCCACTTCCTGGAGATAGGTGATTTCCTGTGAATATGAGCTTAATTTTAAAACAAATGTTAATTTATAGGCACATCCATTGCAGAGGAAAACTTGAGCTAGGTGATTGATCTAAAGGAATAAAAAAACCACAATAAATAACGCATGTAAAAAAAAATATTGGATTCTTATAAATTTGGAATTTGATTGTGAATGCTGGGTGCTTATAATTGTCAATAGTGAGCTGAGCCTTTTTCTCAGTCAAAATGGTTTTGGGTTAGGATTTGGAGACTGGGATTGGATTTGAAGAAACAAGAAAAAACATCCTTCAAGTAGGCAAACGTTCCTGTTGAAAAGGTTTGTTCTTACCTGTGCTTAAAAAAAAGTAGTAGGATCAGAGATTTACTGGGAAGAATTTCAACTTAGCTTCTTGCTCCCTTGCGCTGGAACCAGGAGAGCTTCTCTCTGCTCACGCAACACCATCCCCACCATCTGACCCAAGCTTATGTGCCTGCATTGTGTCAGAGCTAGCCTTGAGCACAGGCAGCCTGCTGTCTAGGAAGGTGTGTCGCAGGCTGCACTCAGAGCCTTGACAAGGACTGAGAAAAAATATTGCCTTTTTCTTTGGGGTAAATTTAGTCTAAGTGTATTTCACTACAATTAACTAGTTTCAGGGTTTTATTTAGTAGGGTTTGACATTTAGATTTTGGGGGAGCTTAGTGTGTAGGGCTGTTACAGTACTGAATAGAGGCTCTTGATCTGTACTGAAGTGTCACAGCAGAAATCACAGAGGTTTTGCAATGGATAGCAAAAAACCCTTTTTAATTAACTGCCATTCTTACTATCAACACAGGAAATAATAAATCTAAGAAAAATATGTGTAGATGTCTACCCACACTACAAAATACGACTGATAACTGGTAAGTTGCCTGAAATCATCAGACCTTTTTCATTTTACAATCATGGGATTCAGTACCCTGAATTGCTGATAAAACAGATGAAAGCAAATCAGAGTGAAATTAGCACCATTCAAAATAAAGGTAATTTGGGATTGCTTTAACCTTGTGTTACATGTGAACCTGATTCTGAAAAACTCTCTCTCTTAGTAGGATCTGTGTGAACTACATTAAAGGTTATAATCAGTATGAGTGAAACAATGATTTATTTTTTTTGCCTTACCTCATAAATGAAAAAGAAAAAATGTATTTTAGAAAGTACACATACAAAAAGTTTGGACTTCTGAGTAGTAAGCAAGGATCTTTGGCAAGATGTGTAAGCATTTATATCTGAAAAGCAAATGGAATTTAATTATTTTGACAAACCACTGTGGTTTTCAAGATTCATTGCTCATGAAGAAAAATTCATATGCTTAATAACTGATGATTCTTGTTACAGCCTAGTAGTTCCAATATTTAAGTGTTCTTTTCTTAATTCTAGTTAACATATTAAGCATGGAATTATATAATCTTCAATATATCATTTGAGCTATAGTAGTTTATTTAGGAAATGTGTTGCAATCCTGGTCTGAGCAAAAACTGCTTCATCTTCTCTTCTACCAGGTATTAGCCTTCTTTTAGCCTCAGCTATATTTTCAAGCAACATGAGTTGTCTCTTTTTTTGGATGCATTTCACCTCAGTTTCTGTCACTGCGAGCTCCTAGTTCATCTTCCATTGTGGCACAGCCTACTGTTGGTGCTTCCTGAAGGTTCTTATCAGAAAGGTGATGTATTTTATAACTAGATTGTGGCACTTGAACAACTGCAACACAGAGATCCATATCTACATTTACAGTGTTTTCCTGGATCTGTTCCAATGTCTGTCCTAACAGGAATATTTCTGGGGACTCACAGCTTCATTCACATCCCTACTTTAAATTTCTGCGTCATCTCTGAATATCATACCTGATGTGACTTCACAGTTCTGGTTGAGAGAAACTCAAGCATTACTGTTTACTGATAGCACCATTTCATATTCCAACTTCTGGGGTGATCAACATTGAGCTACTAATTTCATTACATCCAAGTCTCTCTTCCAGAACTTAACACTAGGTCTGGTTATTTCTGGTCCCCTATTTGAAACCTAAGACGACATTATCATGTTCTGGTGGAGAAACATGCCCAGCTGTTCTCAGCTTTAGGCAGATACACATTCCTTCCAAAATCCATGGAAAAGAATCCATGACTAGTACAAGTAACTGAAAGAAGAGATGGCTGCTCACTATACTTTAGGGTCGCTCAGTCACATCCCATCAGCATTAGACACATCAGCCATGTTATGGTGCCCAAGATTTCTGAAATGCCAAACAGACACCCTACTGTGTTGCTATTCGTTACATGACAGTTCTTACCTTCGTTGTCAGCATTGATACTTATTTGCCATTGCTGAATATTTAATGTGTTATGGTCCATTAGGGCTGCACATGATATTGATTTGATGATGTCTGCCCTTTACAGAAAGCAAGTGAGGAATCTACGTAACTCACATAGTTTCAGTAAGAATGAATGTTTCCCACCTGATGCTGTATTAATAGTCTTGTGGATCTGGTTCTATGAGAAAAACATTATCTATAACATCATCTGCACTTAACACTGATTTCACTTGCCCTAACTTATGCTAGAGTCCTCCTCTTTCCATCTTCCCATATCTCTCCTCCTATCCTTTAACCTTCTCTCTTCCTGAACACACTAGATTTGTTTTTTTCTTCTACTTATATCAGCCAGCAGATTGGCTGGTTTAGGGAAAGAACACTTGCTATATCCTAAATAATAACTTTCTGCTTTACTCTCACTTGTAAAATAAGTTTCACAGCACCAAGTCCAAAGTCCCTCTCACATTCATATGTAGCATCCTGCTGTTGTGCATACCTAGTCTTTTTAGAGGAGCCCAGGTCCTGTGAGAGTTGAATGAAAAGCGTTGTTCTACTCAGTGCCTAACATAAGGCATGGTAGGTGGCTCCCACACACACAGTAAGTGACAAAATCTGTCTGCAGGATACTTCCCACACATTTCCCAATTTTCGCTTGCTCTTCTGCTACTATGCTGAACCTTCAGCCTAGAGTCAGGACATATTACCCCACCTTGTATTCTTTTAACATCTTCTCTGTGGTCTCTACTTCTAGGCTAAACCCTGTAGAATTTGCAGAAGTTTCCATCACTCAGCAGAAAGCTAATGTTAGAATCCCTTCCTCTACTAAAACTTGTCTCCTCTGAAGAACAAGTTATTTTCCATGGCAGTCCAATCATGCAATTTAGAAGAAGGGACAGCAACCCAAGATGCAGCAGTGGTGCCTTACTGTCTCTTGGAGGCCCACCAATCAAATGAAAATATTTACCTGCTTGAAAGCCCAGTTTTAGACTGATGGCATTTGTCCTTAATGGGTATTGGCAGAGCAGCAGTGCTGGAAAGAAGAAAATTTCTGGCTGTCAAGTGATGGTAAATTACCACTGGTGACTGAAGGCACAGAAAGCCCCAAGGAACTTGGTTCCTTGCTTATCTAAGTTTTCTTCTGAGTGCTTTCTAGGATGGCATGACACACTTACACAGTGTGACAAGAAATAAACACATCATGAGTAGAGCAAGGGGAAGAATGATGGCCTCCTAATCTGCTTGATATGGAAAGGAAAGGGTTGAAGAAATACAGGTTTCCAAGGCAGAAGATAGTTCCTTTGAGCTCTGTTAAAAAACATCAGAAACATCCCCCCATATCTAAACAGCGGCTTCATCTTTCTTTGCAGGACAATGAAAGGTGTCTACTAGCCCAGATCATGCTTGTGGCTGGTATTTATCACCAGTGTTTATTCTCTGGCACAGAAAAGTAGCCCTACATTAGCCTGTGGTTAATGATGCAGCTCATACTCATATATTCAAGAAAAATATCATCTTATTTTGTGAAAAAAAGAAAATATCAGTGGGACAAGAAGGAACAATCACAAACCACTTATATATAAGTATATAGATTTTGTCACTAACTCCCGTATTGTTTCCATGTGTTGAATGAAATAAATTGTCCTAGGATTTGGTTACCATGATCCAGCAGTGCCTTGCTTTAGAAGCAGTTCTGTAAAGGGAATATTCAGCCTGCCTTTAAAATAAAAGTTTCTAGCCCTTTTTCTTGTAATGACAGAATTTAAAATATGTTTAAGTGCTACTACTGAATCACTAGATTTAAGAAAATGAGCAACTGAACTGTACCTCTGTGTCAAGATCCAATGAATTTTACCTTTGTGACAAGGTATAATGCACAAAACTTTGTGTGAAGTTAGAAATATCTCTGGACACATCTTATTTCTAACCGCTAGCCCACTTCAGAAAAAGACCTTTAGCCAGGTCTGTTCATAATGAGCATTATAGGTGAATAGGACTTGCTGAGAGGTGAATAGTGAGAGCAGAACACACATAAATTGTTAGAGAGGGAAAACGTTTGCTTTATAAGTTCACTTCGGAAGGCTAAAATTTACTCTGGAGCAGACAGACATTGTATGACATACTCCAACACAACTGTTTTTAGCAAAAGTAAATATTTTCTTGGTCTCTGTCTATGAAAAGAAAGATGGGTTATTCAAATTGTATTTTCAGCATCCATGATGTACTCCTTTTAATAGCTTATTGCAAAAATCCATGATACAAATAATAGAGATACTTACACTATGCTGTGGCTGTATCACCTTAAATCAACAAGGAAGAAAACCTTCCTTTTATTACCAATTAATAAGAAGAAGTCTCTTCTTATTAAAAATCTCAAGAAATTGAGAATGTCTGCCAGACAAAACAGCCATATGACCTGACCATACCAATAGGTAATTTTTTCCCATTCATCTGGTTTACATGGAACATGGTGTGAAGCCCAATATTGCTTTCCAACCCTTTTTCCTCTTCGTTGCGGCTAACAGTCTCTGGTTGGGAAAAGTGATGATAGTAACATTTAAAGGTTCTGTGGAGCAACAGACACTCATCAGTCTTGTCTTTTCTTGTCTTCCTTTCCCTTCCCTTCTCTCTTAATATGCAATGCTTCATCTTTAACCTTGCCTGTCTCTATCAGCAAACACTTTGTGGGAGACATACAACACATAAATTCAATCCTGCTATAACTATGGCAATCTCATTTGGAGTCCTTGCTACAATATATGTTTGAACTTTACATTTTTTTGTTTCCACACAAAGAAGAAGCTAAAAGATTCTGGCTGTGATTTTTCACAAAGCCATCAGTTCCTTGTTCTAAAGCAAGTGCTGTTGTACAAGTATTCAGTATCTTTAAAAGCAAACAAAAAAGGTTCCTTGTGCTTGTTGTTGAAATACTGGTTTTTACAATATATACAGATATGAGTATATTACATTAAAGAGTTGTAATCTGTATAATATAGATGAAGTATATCTACTGTTGTACATGTATCATCTATATAGCTACTGAAATTATTATTGATCTGTAAACAAAGAACATGTAGAAAGACTGAAAATTAAAATCGTTAAGGTAACAAAAATATACTAATAAAAATTTTGTGTTATTACAGGAAAAAATGCATGACCTTGAAGACAGGGGCAATAGAAATAGGATGGAACCTGAGGAGTATGAAGTACAGCATTATGCAGATAGAGCTAATAAAAATGTCTGCAGTTACAGAATACAGCCGAAACGGTGAGAGACTTTTATGTGTTAGTCAATCACAACATGTCTATGATTCACAAATGTGATGTTATCATGAAAAAGACAAATACACTCTTCTATATCTCAAACATTTCCCACAAAAGGAGGTAAGATTGACAGCATCGTTCAAGCTTTGAGAGATCTCATGTGAGGTACTGTATACAATTCTGGTTATTCACATTGAAGAAAAATTAATTCAAAATGAAATGAGACAAAAGATTATTAGATGAATCCATGGAAAAAGACTAAGAGACATTGGTTTCTTTCAGGAAAAAAAAGTTTAAAAGCTATATGTTACTGTCTAAGACAACATTTGTGTTAGGGCAAAAGCACACAGGTCATTGTTGTTACTATAAATTGGCATAAATTAACTAAGAATTCATGTAAGATAGCAATAACAGTGCAATTTCAGTGCAATACCCATTAGGGACAAATGCTACCAGCCTGTAAGTGGGCTTTCAAGCGGGTAAATATTTCCATTTCAACGGAGGGCCTTCAAGAGATAGTGAGGCACCACGGCTGCATCTTGGGTTTCTGTCCCTTCTTCCAAAGTGCATGATTGGACTGATATGAAAAATAACTTGCTCTTCTCAGAAGACAAAAGGAAGACTAGGGAAAATACAGACCCATTACTCAGTAAGACAGGAAACCTGGTTGCACAGAACATGGAAAAGGCAATAATGAATGCCTTCTTTGCTTCAGCCTTTACTAGCAAAACAGGCCTTCAGGAATCTCAGGTCCCAGGGGCCATCTGGACATGATCCTGGGCAACTGGCTGTGGGTGACACTGCTTGAGCAAGGAGGATTGGACCAGATGACCTCCAGAAGTCCAACTCCAACCATTCTGTAATTCTGTGATACTTCTCATACTAATAATTTAGACAGGAAACTTTAGAAGTTTAAAATCAAATTTGAACAGTTTAGGAAACAGATTACATGGAAAATTTGTCCATTATAAAAGAAGACTAGAACTGGTGATAGTGGAAGTCATACTTGTCCTACTTTGAAGTTACCCTAAAAAAATATTAATATCTCTCATTGAAAAGACTTAGTGGTAGAGGTAGAAATTAGATACTGCAAATATTAGGAAATTATTTATGTTGTTTAATCATGCAGTGATAGATATGCATAATTTAGAATGCTTTTTTACCTAACAAATAATGAGCTAGGATTTTACACACACAGCCACAAGAAATCTTCCCCATAATCAAACCACTATGTCAACTCTCTTTACGTTTAATGAGCTAGTTCACTTAAAATATACAGCAGTATCCTTTTTAATTGTTAGATGTGTAATATAAAGGATCTTGATAACAAAGAGCGAGCTGCAGAAGCTGGCCAAATGCGAGTTTCAGCAGAGGGACTCACTATAGGGACACACTGTTATTTCCTTTCTCATTTCTAACTTTTACTGCTGTCCTCCCTACCCTACTCAGATTCAGAGTTTATTCAGTTCCCTTCTATGAGTTTGGAGTCAGCATCTGGATGCTGTACATACCCAGCCCCCTCATGAGTCTTACTTATTTTATCATCTTATGGACTGACCCTAAGAAGTGAAAAGTCACATGCTCATGACTCAAAGGGAATTGTTCATGAGGGTCTGCCATTTGGCAAGAAGTGCTCAGTAATTCTGTGTTTAAAATATGAATAACTTCTTTATGCACAATCTTAGAAGTAACAATACGTCTATTGTATTGTTATTACAGTGTGTTGTAACACAGCCTGTGCAACAGCTGTTCTTGTTTACAACATGAGAAAACCCTTCATCATAAAGGCTTATGTTTAAACATAAAGCATGTCATACGTTCTGCTCATGCTATAAACATGTAATTCTTCTGAATGATTATATAAGCTTACCATACTATTTGATGATCATTTACATCTAATTAGATTGTGGTTGAATGAACCTTGATGTTTCATCTTATATTCTCCATATATATCTGTGCATGGATGTGTATATATAGATTTAACTTAGAAAGAACATGTTTATTATTATGCTTGCTCTACTAAACAGTAGTAGGTAGTAAGGTGCTAATATCACTATGTAGAATTAATTGCTTTCGTTTAATTAACTGAATTAATTGGTATCCTCTTCTGTTTTCTCAAAATCAGCCTATTTTTTAATCTAAAAGACTGTGTCAACATATGCAATATGCAGAGTGCCCTTCTATTTATGTAATGCTGATAATAAGCCACCACACAATTCCTCTTAAGTTCTCAGTAATGAAGTGCTGGCATGTGTCTGATTTTTCTCCACATGGTTTTAACAAAGAGCTTTTCAGTTTTACTAGCACGTAATTAGAATATATGCATAAATCCCACTCTATTGCTCCAATGTAATTACAGATCTTTCTTCAAGAAGAAAATTATAAAGCTTTTTTAAGCAGAGTTGCTGAAACTTGAAATCCTTGACTAAATACATTTTTATGCATGAATCAATCTTCTGAAATAGTTCTGAAAACAATTAATAATGGTCTCCTTAAGAGAAACCATCTTAGTTGTTTAATGTAGGAGTTTCTTAACATTGTCTTCCACACAACTTCTTCAACAGGGTTAAGAAAAGCAGAATGTTCAGGCATTCTGCTCATGTAAAAAGATGGAAAAACCCGTTGTGATAATTAGCTTACATAACTTTACCTGTCAGGAGATTTATTTACCTATCTGGATGTCTTACACTCTATATTCCAGTGAAGTATAAAATAGAAGACTCACTCTTGCTCAAAAGATAGGCATTATGGGGCTATACAAATAATGTTAATTTATTTAAACTTCATCTTCTTTGCCCTTGGTGCAGCAAACAGAGGCAGCTAATAGACACAACACCTTGCACAGCAATTTCTGGGCGTCATTTACTGCCTGGAATGATCTGAGGACTTCCTGGAATTCATCTAAGAATTTTGGGGTGCTTGCTGCAGCTGGAAAACTGTGGGTACTAGATTTGATTCTAGCAATCTCAGTTTGTAGAAATGTCTGTCAGTCTTTCCTGCTCAAAAGGTCCTTAGACCTTCTGTCTGGAACTGACTTCTGATTATGCAGTGTTAAACACCCACTGAGCTAGTGCTAGCAATGAGTTGTATACAACTTCATGCCTACAGTGTAGCAAGTAGTAGCTAACAGACACAGTAGTTCATGCAGAAGAGTGCATGAAGGGAAGCTGGAAAGCTGCTTAAAACAACATGAGTCTGATCAATAAACTTGGGCATGTGCCACAAGGCACTGTTCCTAACATCAGCTGGAGCAAGTAGTGGTCTGACAGAGGCCTTGATTCAGAGTTCTGAAAGAGCAGATGTGGCCATCCAGGCCTGGGGCTACAGGAAGGGCCTTGTACCTCTCAGTAGACCGGGACAGGAGAAGATGGTGTACTTGCCTGCAGGGGCTGTGCTCTGGCTGAGGACCTGCATGGCCAACAGGAGAAGGCGAGCAGACTGTGCAGTGTCAGAGAATGTGGAAAAGATTGACAGAAACTTCACAGAGATCCTGCAGAGACAAAAGCTCAAATCATCCAAATACACAAGAGAAGCAGCAGCCAGAGACCTGTACTTCTTTAAGCAGCAAATGAGACTTCCAAAAATCAGGAAAGTTGGGACCGATTGGGGAGTGGCTGTGCAGGGAGGGCTTGGGTGTTCTGGTGGGCACCAAACTAAGCATGAGCCAGTGACTGAGGAGCAGGGTTTGTTCAGTCTGAAAATGGAAAGTCTCCAGAAGTTCTGGGGAGAGAGAGGGAGCCCAACAGCAGCCTGCCTATGCCTACAGGGAGATTATCAAGAAGGTGAATCCAGGCTCTTCACTGTGGTGCATGATGAGAAGTCAAGAAACATCAGGCATAAAATGAATTTCCACCCTTCTAGGGTGAAAGCTGTGTGCTCAACTCCCCCTGTGAAGTGCCTGTACACCAATGCACGCAGCATGGGGAATAAACAGGAGTTAAGAGATCCACGTGCAGTCAAAGGTTTATGATCTGATTGCAAGAGACAGGACAAGGGACAGTGGTCACAAACTAGAACACAGGAGGTTCAACTTCAATAAGGAAAAATTTCTTTACTGTGAGGGTGACAGAGCTGCCCCTGTCAGGAAACAGGCTGCCCAGAAAGGTTGTGGAGTCTCCTTCTCTGAAGACATGCAAAACATGCCTGTTCCTGTGTGATCTTCTCCGTGTGATCCTGCTCTAGGAAGGGGGTTGGACTACATGATTTTCAGAGGTCCTTTCCAACCCCTACCATTCTGTGATCCTGTGAAACAGGAGAGGTTCAGACTGGCTGTAAATAGAAACTTTCATCCTATGAAGACAGTCTAGCAGTGGACCGCATTGCCCAGAGAGGTTGTGTAATCTCAGTCTTTGGAGGTTTATTAGCCTCAACTGGAAAGAACCCTGATCAACTTTGTCTGACCTCACAGCTGACCTGACTTTGAGTAGGAGTTTGGACGAGACACCTCCTGAAGTTTCTTCTGACCTAAATTATTGTATAATCCTATTATGAATAAAATATTTCATTTGTCATGTGCTAAGACCAGTACTTGCACAACACATGAAATTATTGTGAAGATTTCATATGGTAACTCTTCAAGCACAGAGACTTGTATGGTCCCACATTTGGTATTTATATTTAATCAAAAATGCTTCTTGGCACTGGACACTGTCACTTCCCAAAGGATTTGTGTTTAAAAAAAATCATTAAAAGATTAAAAGATGAGATAAAAAGAAATGAAATGCATAGGTTTATAATAGAGTTTTTGAAGAAAGATCATTGCTGAAGGGGAAAAACAGAAGAGAGAAGCTACCTATGAAGCTTGATGCATTTCTAATCCAGAGATCAAAGCACAGCAATTTTATAGTAAGAAACAACAGAGGTCTATTCAGCTGTTTTCTGCGCCTTTTGTTTTCTCTGTTTATTCTGATTTAATGACCTGTAAAATTTTCCATTGTTTTGATTTAATTACTGCATACCATTTATTCTAATCTGGAGAAGTGCTGATATTTAATCTCTGTTGAAAAATACAATCAAGTTTAGCACTTCAGAACATTTGTTTACCTGTGAAAGCAAGGAACAATGATACGTTTTCCCATGCTTTCTTTTTTTTCATATATACTGACAATGATGGATGTCTGTGTTGTGAGACTATGTAATTTCACTATTTATCTACGTATTTGAACTTTGTATTAAGACATTAAATGTGAGAGAAGTCACAGGACTGGATTAATGTTTCACCTAATCATCCTTCAAAGTCTAAAGTGTATCTCACCAAGAATGGGAGTAAAATATTTTGTTTCCAAATGACTATAAGCATCACAACACTAAGTCATCTTCTCTGTTACAAACTGCAACTACTCCTAAAAGTAACAGTTTCCACGGATAACACTAAATGAAATGCACAGACAGATCACAATAATCCCATGCATATAAATTACACCTGTATCTTCCTGTATAGGATTCCTTGAAGACAATACCCATAATGATGACATATAATAAGTGAAGGAACTCTTCCTTCAAAAAATGAGTTCTTGACTAGAGAGAGTATGGATGAGAACTGAGGGAGCAGAACTTGCCATTGAAACAATACAGTTGGGTTTATGGGACTACAAATAAACACTGAAAATTGCAGCTCTGATGAAGACACATTTTGTTTCCTGAAGGCAAAGCAAAAAACCTGTTATGCTGTGGAACATATGTACAAAATTATCTAGCATGGTTTTCATGTTGTATATCTCAGTTATTTCTAAAGAAGTAGAAATAATTTTATGTGCTTTGTAAGGAATTGCTTATGTCTGCTGGTCTTCATCATCATGACAATTTTTTTCTCTACAACAGTCTCAACTTGAATTGTAGCCATCAACAGCCATCTCAGCTGCAGATATGTTCTCGTGCTTTCCTGTCCCTCACCCTAAGGAGCAGATTACTTTATCTGGATGTTACATTTCCAATTAGTAAACTCTTGATCCTTTTCTCTTCATAGTTCATTTCTTAAGGAAGTGGAAGAGGGTGTTAATATTTATCCACTGTCCACTCATCTACATCATTGAATTTTTCACACATGACAGACTGTTTATTAGTCTTTGTGTGTATTACTATTAAGATATGGGTTGCTGGATTAAAGGGCAGTATGTTGGGCTTGATAGTTCTTTTACCATACTGTCTAAAATTAGAATAAAAATGTATATTTTTTAAAACTGTCATTTTACCCCATGGGAGACCAAGGGATAGTCTCCATATAAGAGACTGTTGTTCAGAATGTCTTTTTAATCCTCATTCTCACTGTAGAACCTCATACAAAGCAGAGTGCACAGCATTAAAACCACACCTTGAATACAAATTCATGAAATTCCTACTGGCCTTAAGGCTATAATTTCAGAAATGTAAGCATCTAACTTTCTAAATCAATGAGAGCAAACTACTTCCAATTAAATTAAGTTTAAAAAATCTTGCTCTTCTTTAAAAAAGAAGTGGCTCTTTTTTTACTATAGCACTTAGAAATAGGGTTATTTTAATTTACATATATTTAAATGTCTAAACAAAAGAACAGATCATCAGCAAAAACTCGAATAACGCTGATGGATTTGATCAAATTTAATCAGTATCTGGTGAGAGCACTAAGATGGGCTACATGGCAGTAGCAGTTATTGACAAACTGAAATGAACATTCAGGAAATGCATAGTATGGGATACACCTCACCTGACTTCACGTGACTACAGTACAGTTAGGTATATAACTCTATGCTAGTGATCCTGAATTTTCCTTGTATACAGAGGAGGAAAATGGCTGATTTTATGGCACTGACTTCTAGCATCTGACCTACTTCAGGTGCCAGCTTTAGGCTGAGACAAAACATTCTCTAGAAGCACCTGTTTTATTCTACTATGCATAAGAAAGGGGCTTAAACAGGTAGCTCAGAAAGTTCCTTTACTGCTCAGAGGAATCCCATCTGTGTTAATCCATGTAAAAACCATGATGCTACTCACCGAGCTGTAACCTAGTGTTGCAGAGAGAAAATACATTAGGTACAAGACTATGTTGTCTCTCACTGAGATCCTCAGTCATCTTAGCTCCATAATGCTATTTCATTCTGAAATAATAGTGATTTCTCTTCAATGAACTAGCTGATGGGAAGAAATAAACCTCTCTAAAGTTAAGGACTACATGATAATGCATATGTACAAATGGCTTAAATTAAAGTCCATGCCTACTTCTGGCATTTTCATCTTTTGTGAGCTTGATTTGGAGACCATACATTCCTTGAGGGTCATTGCTGTGATGTGATTAGATAGCCATTCCTGATGAAGTATCTCTGTCTTTTTCCTTGGTATTCTTTCTGATCCTCACAGATTACATTTCTTTTTCCAGCAGAACACCTTTAACTGTGAAAATTGCCAGAATTTATTCTCTTTCTCTTACAAGAAATAGAAACAATCTTAGCATATAGAAACTTTGAGAAACTCAGAAAAGGATTCACAATTCTGGTTACATATGGAGATTTCTATGGCATGTCTTAGGCAATATTCTATGTAAGTAAGTAACAAAGTTCTTCGTACTATGATATCCTGCTCTGGAACACTTGATCTTTCCAGTTTCCTTTCTGTCTCCATGCTTGTTCTTATTTACAATTACTTACACAATGCAGATGTGTGTTTCTTAAATCCTCTTTCTGCTGTTTTCATTATCCCTCCACTGCTGGTTCATTCTTTTCACATCTTTTAGGATTTGAATAGCTCCTTCTCCATCTCTGACAAGATTTATCCTCTACAAATTCTGGCCAATGACTGAGCTCTTTCAAGAAACCTTCCTGTGCTGATCTGTTCAGTGTTAACCACTCCATTATTTCCTTTTGTTTTAAATTGGTATTACATTAATTCTTTTCTATCTGGATTAGAGCTGTGTTCTTAGAGGAGGGACATTATTTTTAATGCACTTCTAAAGTGCCACACACATTTACAGTCATATATATATTTGCATGCATGAACATAATTTTAAATAACTATTCATAGAGTTCTCAGAGTAATATACATAAGGTAAGCAACAATACAGAAAAAATTACAAAAGCATACAAATAAATGTAAGTGAATACAGAGAAAGCTTTCCACAAACATACAATGAACTACTACTATTATCTTTCATCATGTGTTATGCCTTCTCTGTGTCTGCTTTCCAAATTTGTATAATTGGCAGAAACACCTGGAGAAGACGAGTTTTTATAAAAAACCTGAGCATTCATAAGAAGCATTCATTATAAGCAGGAAAAAATGTTGCAGATGTTTGTATTAGGGATCCATAGTACCAAAAATGTAATCCTTATTTCGCTACAAAAAAAGTTATTAATCTCAGTCACCATTAACATACACAAGTTAAAAGGTGGATGGATAGTCTGTGATATTTTTTCTGGATACGTCTGTCAAACTGAACACGGTTTTGTTTCAGGTATTTTTTTCATTTTGCACTGTCATCTCTATTTTAGTTTAAAGTCATTCAGGCAGTACTGAAAGCTAGACTAATACCAAAAAAGAGCTTCTCTACCAAAAAGGGTCCTTTTGAGCTTGTGAGTATACTAAGCAGCCACAACCCCAGTACTTGAACCAAAGCCATGTCCCACAGCAAAAGTGAGATTATAAGGAAGTGACAGGATTGATCATTATATAAAAAGATCTGTAAATACACTGCTATGTAAGATAAAAGCATATGGGGTTGAGAAACTATTTTGTTGACTTGCTTTTCATTGCTGTTCTGAAACACTGTCCTTGAAGGGTAAAACTGAAGGATCCTACAGTCAAATAGATTTTGAAGAAAATGTGGCCAAAGCAAGTGGCATCTTTGAAGACCTAATTCCTTTGGGCATTTTCATGGAATTACACCAAAATGACTACACGCACACAAATAATGAACTCAAACAAGCTTTAATCTGCAACTGAAATTAAGCAGACAAAACTTCATTCACCAAAACAACATTCCACTAAGTTTTAACAGATACAGGTTCGATATGCTGGTTGGGAATATCACCAGACACAGCTGAGTTAAGAATTTTGAAGTTTTTGGCCAAACGATCCAAAATGTGCACTCACTCACTCACCAAAAAAGGGAGGGCTCTCAACCTCGAGAAGTTACCTTAAATGGCGTCCCAACTCAAGGGGAGAGTCCCCGACTGCAGACTCACTGCTCCGAGGAGGACCAACTCAAATGAGTCCTCCAACAAGGCCCCATTTATACCCTGGTCGTATCTGATCTGTGGTCAATACATGGTCGTGTCAGCCTCCTACTGGCTGAGGACCCCAACGTTCCCGCCTTTGACCCCCACTGTGTGGACCGGACATGAGCTGTGAGGGGGGAGGCAGCTCTGGCACCACCAGGGCCAGAAACTTTAGCGCTGTTTTTGTTGGGTCTTTCTCAGGTCTTTAGTAGGATTTCATAAGCAGCCGCACTATGAAATCCTACTGACCAAGAAAGATGTCTTTTCCAAGCCTATCCACCCAGTCTTCCTGTTCCTGAAATTCAGCCCCAACAAGCTTATGAATCACAGTGACAGTCTGCTGCTTTGCAAGGAGAAAATTTTACTCTTGATTTCAGTACTAAAATAAAAATAGGTGATTAGGTGACAAGGACAATGATAACCATACTTACAGGCCTACCATAAATCAGGAAGTTTCTCCTAAGACAAAATCTGAAGTTTATTAAAACTTATAATAATGGCTTGTGTGGACAAGGAACATCTGTGTAAATAATATCTAGCAGAAGTAGCACACGGGAAAAGTTGAGAACTGGACTAACCCTTTGACTGAGTCCAGTTCTCATTTCTTGCCTTTACTGTTTATTTCTGGTGACCTGGAAGCAGCACAACAAATAAGAAATTTGCTGCAGTCATCTAGACAGCAGGTTTTAATGCAATAATAAAACCAGATTTGATGTATCTTCCTTGTCTCATTATTTATGTCAATGAAACAGCCAGTAGATATACAGGGATGTTACCTAAGAGCATAATTTGCCCTACTGACTGCAAAAATCAAAGCTGCAGGTAAATCCATGCCCAGTAGACAAAGAAAGACTCCCAGACTGCCAAGTCACTGTCTGTCTTCTCTTGTTAAACTGTAGACCTTTCATAAAGCAGCTGTCTCCTACTATTTCATTTTAAGACACTTAATCCAAAGGTAGCTGCTAGGATCTCTATGCGGTGTTATAAATAAATAATAATAAATATTGTACAATGATAATCTGTGTTGTCCTGTGCTAAGCTATATATCAGAGATTAATAATGGCATTTCACTGAAACAAATAGTCCCAACAGTATATGAAACTTGGGAGATCTAACATAAATACTTTATTAAAATTCAGGTGTTTCTGGAAACATACAAACTTGCATTTATATTTGGAAGTCAGTAGGGAAGCAGTGAATTTAAACTAACTAGAAGTTATTTTTTAAAATAGTTTTTATATTATTTTTAAGATCTTTTGTGTAACTGTCAAAGAATATTTTTAACTATTATGTAACTTTTCTGACTTCTAGATGTGTCTGGCAGATAAGAGATCTGAAAATGGAATTATTTCCACCACTGTCAGAGGACCTTGGATGATACTGGACAATTCCGCTCTAACCATGTAGAGGCAAATGAAATGGTTCTATATCCAGAGGTATCCATTCCTAAACTTGCTTACAGTTTCGTTGATTAAGATAGCTGCAAGAAACCCTGAATAATTTACAAGGAAAAACAAGCAAACTTAAAAACCCCACACACAACAATGACAACAAAAAACCCACAAAAAGAAAACAAGCAAAAAAATCAAGTAACACTGATTGCTGTCTTAATAAATTCTTACACAGAAAAAAAAATTCTACTAACGCCAGATATACAATGTGATTGCCTATGTAATCCATCATTTGTATATGAAGAACAACGAATTTTGCATTTGATGTAATTAAATTGCTCAGGATGTTGAAATGGTTCTTGGCATTTAATTAATTAAAAATGGCTTTTTAAATGCTTATTGTGTGTCTTGTGAGGTTATACATTTCACATGAGATAAATTCAATGACAATAAAATGTTTCTGTCCAGAAATTTAAACATCTACAGAAGAAATGCTTAAGAATACACTGAAAAGACATACTATTATTTACCACTTCCCATGGCTCCATTTGTGTATCTCATACCATCCTGTATATATTAGGAAAATCAACCTTGCAATTTTTATGTTATTATTTTCACTCAGTAAATACTGTTACCAGGTTTAATTTATGTGAGCAGTATATACACCAATCATAGAGTAGTATCCCTCAGAAATCTGCCTGAAGCTTTCTGTTGGAATGGTTTGATGAGAGAAGGACTAAACTCAGACCCAAATTTGCTGTAAAAACCAGAGCTGTATTTTCAAGCACCTTCCAGGTCGCTCTGGGAGATCATGATGTTTGTGAGGTGGCTAGTGACATTCACTTCAGTCCTCAGAAATACCAGTAAATGGATATTTTGGCAACCAAGAGCCACTTGTTCAGCTCAGGTCAACATTAACAGATTTCACAACGCGTAAAAGAAAAACTCCAGAGCATCCAGCAATAAACCCACAGACATGGTGCATACAGGTGTCAGTGATGAGGCTTGAACAAGGTAAGCACAGGAATGTAATTCTTTACTGGAAGTATTTCTGAAATATTTCTATTTTTCAGAATAGATGAATAAACTGCGGAAAGCTTCTGAATATTGGTTATATGATGAAAACAAGAGAAATTTCAGTGTCTGATCATAAAAGACAGAACAGTGAAGGTTGTCTCCATCTTTATTTAACCCTGAGCACATAAGAAAAAATAAACAAGGACTCCATGAAGGATATTTTGTTTTGGAAATGGGCATGACCTGAGAATTACTAGTGAGACTGCAGTTCACATCTATCTTGCAGAAAAGCCATCGGTTCAGAATCATGTTTCAGAAATATAAACTTCTAAATTTGTTTTGAGAATTCCTGAAATTTCAACTAACAGGAAGGACATGTCAGTGCAAGCAAGGACTGTAATTGATTTCACAGGGTCAGATTTGGACCTTTTATAAGCAATTACTTTTCTTCAGCGTGATCAGCAGTGTTGTTAATGTAGAATGTGTTATTCTGTTGTTAATGTAAAAATATAGCTGTTAAAACCCACTACTCTTAATAAAGAGGCAAAGAGAGAAGAGGAATGTAGGACAGGCATAGCAAACAACAGAAGAAAATGAGCACAAATTATCCTACAACTGTGCAACTCCACTCTCTTTCATTACCTTTCTTTCACAAATTCCATGGGCCATGCAAAGAAGAGGAAACTTTTGTAAATATTATTTTTAGGATTATGCAGTCTGAATAACCATAATACATCACCATTTACATCCATACAGTAAATAAATAATCACAGCTCCATGTCATTACCCTGTCACCAGCAACTGTGAATTAGGTATAGTTCTGAACAAGCTACGTTTTTTTCTTGCAACTTTGAGCTCTTTTAAGAGCATTTTTAAAGTTCTACTGACCTCTGTAGACACTAAAATACAGCAGAAAATTCTCACATCTGGAAAAGTGAACTTGTTTACATGCATTCACTTAGCAGTCAGTCCATCAACTCTAGTTTTTAATGAAGCATTTTTTTCCTGTTGGCAGAACTATTTATTTGTATCAGAAACATGCACAATTTCCAGGAAGAGATTCTTGCAGCCACCTGTAGATGCTTCATGAATGACTGATCTTCGCAGATACCACAGGTAAAAGGAAAAAGGATTTGAATTGTAAATTGGAGCTTTCAGACTACTAAATCTTGCTGCAGACTATTCTGGGCAGTATGTTGAAGACCCTGGAGGTGTTTCTTTATCTGGCATTTGAAACCAGCACAAATAAGCTAAGGACAACAAACTTCATTAATCATAGCTATGATATCAAGGCTAACCTAACAAAAGGATTAGCAATGTATAACTGCTGAAAAGAATAAAGATATGTAAGAAAAGTTTTTACTTTAACATCCAGTATTCAGGATGGCTTACCTGAAGCAGATATTTTCATCTCTTTTCAGCTGCTTTAGGGAAACACCATCTCTCTTTTTGGGAATAGCAAGATGGAACAGCTGCCTAGACACTGACGAAGAGCATGTGAATTTTGCTAGAAGAGATGAGCTGAACAGAGCTCACAGTGAGGACAGACAGGAACCAGATGGACCCCTGAACCTTGAGCTTGATGTTTGCCACCAGGATCCAGAATACAAGTCCCCAGCTCCCCTATCAGATACCCAGGTTAAACTGATCACCAGCTGGGAAGCAGGATGGAATGTCACAAATGCCATTCAGGTAATCTTTTTCCTCCCCACTCCTTACAATCATCAGTTGAAAAACCTGGTCATCACTCAGTCTGCCTCATTTTACTTAACCATTACTTAATTATTTTGCAATATTTTAAAAGGTTTTGGTGAATTTATTACTAACATATTTGGACCTTTATGAATAAGATTAGCACTGTGAAAAAATAAAGTTCCAAAAAGATGAAAAAAAGAGAAATGTTAGCTAAAGTTTAAAGAATATTTAAACTAGATGAAAATGAAAAGGCAGTGATTGCGCCTGTTTTGAAAGTGCAGACATTGTCTTTATATTGGAATTCAGTGACAGAGATGTTTGACAGAAATGTAAGGTAAGCATCTTATAAAAAAGGGATAGTAAGAGCCAGACACTGATGTCAGACATAAATTTACTGAAATGTAAGTTAGACTAGATATAAATTGGAGCATGAAGCACAAAAGCAAAATAATACTTGTCAATGTTAAATAAAATAGTCTGGTTGAAAAGACTGAAAGCATTTGGTACCATCATTTTCTGTGGAATCTGAGTATCTTTCTGAATCCTTAAATTTAGCATTTAATGTTTCAGATTCTTTTTCTCACTTTTCATGACTCATTTCTTTACATAATTCTATCGTTACCACTAACTTTCTGTCTGACGTAGTAAGAGGCAAGCAGTATATCCACACACACATCTAGTCCCAGTAACTGTTACTTAAAACACTTTTTATGGATCCTTCCAGTGTCACACAAGTCTGTGATTATGCCAATGAACATTTGTTTATGTATCCAGTTCATCTTTCAGCTCTGCAAACAAAGGAGGAGGAAAAGAACATAATTCTAACCCTGCTGTATTTTCAAACATGAGCACCACCACATGAGAGCCAATGCAATAACATCTAGGGCACAGTAGCATAGCATACTCAGAAAGTGTTCAGCTGTGAATAAAAGCGTGAAGTCCTAAAATACCCTAACTACATTCTAGTAACACTTTTTATCTTCAGTCTCCCTCAGCAGCATCTAGTCAGGCCAGGAGTCTGGGATAAGAGTCATTGTTGTCTCTGTGAGTTTTGCCTTTGATTTCATCAAACCCAAGATTTAATACTGGAAGTCTATTTTGTCAATGTTTGCTGTATGACCTTCCGGCAAGTCACATTCTTTCTCATCCATTGTTTTCCTTTCTGGAAAACAAAAGTAATAATGCCTCTGTAAATACATCAAAGTGCCTAGAAATTCCTGAATGTCTTTATGTACACAATTACTATTAATTATTAATATTATAACTTCCAGTTAAAAATAGACCGATAACACAGTGTAAAAACACTATCAAACATGCAGTTGCCTATTTAAAAATAGGATAAATCTAAGCTAAATTATGCAATCAGATCAGTAACTATGGTCTTAGTCAAAACTCAGCATACTGAGTGTTGCATACTGCTATTGGAACTCATTTGGTCAAATATTTTAGAAATCGGCATGAAAAGAGCAGTTGGCTACTGCTGCGTTGAGCTTTCCTCCTAAGGCAGGCTGAGGATGGCAAAGTCCAGGAGCTGCAGTTTTGTTAAAGGTACAGCTGAAGTGTCCTAATGACACATTGTGAAACTGTGTGCACATGTAAGCACATATGTGAGTCTATGTACACGTGTGTGTATACTTCCCAATACCTTGGCATTTGCTTTTGGAACAAAGATAGAGAGCAGAGAAAGGGAAGAAGAAAGGCAGGAGATGAGGAGAGAGGAGAGAATATTGAAGGGGCATCTGTCAGTTCTATGAATAGCTTTGAAGAGGAAGTCAGGGTTGTGAACAGAATGATTAAAAAGATGCAAACGTTTTTGACTGGTGCAGACGATCTGTGCTAACATGACAGTTGTTTGTGCCCTACCCAGAGGAAAGGGCAGAAGTGTTTTGCATGGCAATTAGAGGTAAATATTTCAGCAGAATTCTGACGTGTTCTAAACAGTTATTCCAGTGAATACAGTTAGTGTAAAAGTGAAATTATTTCACAATCCAGATCTGTTATAGGAATGATTAATTGTTTGGCCTCTGATATTAAATACAAGGAGTTTCTTCCAGTGGTTTAAATGTAAATATTTTCAAACAAACATGTACAGATTTTTATTCTGTTTTTAACTTCAACTGAAAAAATGTGCACTTTTGGTGATGATATTGTACGTGTAAATGATTGCTTCAGACATTTAAAATTTCTAGGAAAACATGCTTCATATTCCAACACTGCACAGGCAAATGAAAACCTGTATCCAGTTAATCTGGATAAGGACAGAGACCATAAAGCTGAGTTAATTCAAGAGGGAAAATGAACAACGTCATTTTGCAGAGTGATGCAAGATTCATTTGTTTGTATATAGCAGTAAAAGACAAAAAAAAAATTGTACTGAATTGTACAGGAGTGCTGGATAGATAAGCAAAGCAACAGTCATGAGGAATAAGGTAGTTAAATTCTAATGGTACAGCATTTCACAGTAGAACCAAAGGACAATAAAGTCTATTTAATTGCTAGCCACATGTAGGAGAATTGTTGCAAACAGTTTGTCCAAGAAAGAGAAAGGCAAGGTAAAAGAAAAAGACACTCAGTATGGAGTATCATGAAGAGGTACAAGACAACAAAGAACACGGGGTGGCGGGGTGTGGGGGGGAAACAAGAGAGAGAGAAAGGGAAGAAGTGAAATAATGGAAAGAAGTGAAATAATGTTCTTCTGAGAATAACTGTAATTTATACCATTGTGAGTCTATCTTGACTTAGGTCTCAGGAGCACAAAAAACTTTAAGAGTGCAAAAAAACTCAGCCACTTCACCAGGCAGCTCTAAAGTGCTTTCAGTATTATGAAGCTTGTGCAATCCTTAAAATACAGTGTAATGTAAGCACACAGTTCTTCCCTGGACATTTGGTAGTACATGACCTATCAAAGCACACTGGATGGGCCGTTTGATTCAATGCATCTGATAGCTAACATAGCCATCTTTTGTCTCCTGTCTTTTGCAGAGATTTGACTGTACAAAGATTGAAGATACCTATAGCATAGGCAATTTTCTGATTCCATGATCAGAGTAACACAATATGGCGCTTGTCTATTACTGTATATCTGTATGTCCTTCACGGTGTGCCGTTTTAGATATACTTCCATATTGGGCTCCACTTTGGCTCATTTTTATTTATGTAAGTCTAAAATTTTAACTTGTTAGTATCTCATGGTTAATATTTGTTTTTCTATTATGTTTCCTCTGAATTACTTGCCTTCATCTCCCTAATATAGACTGAATTTTTAGGGTGCTTACTGAGTAGCAACAACTCCCAAAGCCTTAAGTGGGAAACACAGTGATGCTGAGAAAGAATTAGTAGACATGCTGCTAAAGATATAAATGCAAACATCTTTTTAAGATGTCCAAACACTTCTCACATTAAGCTTCACCAATACCATACTCAAGCATTTTCTAAATATAAATAAGTACATGGCTGTGTGCTTAGAAAGGTAAATGTTTTCAGCATTAGAGCATTAGATGTACCACAGTACAAATCTTCTCGTTCTCAACCTTAAATAATTTAGTCACATTTAACTAAATAACCACTTAGACATCAACTGCAGTACTTGATCTTAAGTATTTATTTTCCAGACTTGAGAACAAGGGTCAATCCTTTCTGGTGCCTAGAGAAGTAACTTTCTTGAATTATACATTGAAACTAAAGTCATACTCTGAACTAAATTATAGCTGTCTGAGGGAAACAGATTGCTGTATCCCATATTAAGAGGTGGTACTGAGAATTAAAGAGAGATGCCCGATGTACATATCCAATCTAGGACCAGCAAGTAATTCAAGTTTCCAAATGGAGCTAGTCAAAAAATGACAACACAAAGTAAAATTCCATGACTATAGGACTATTGTGGTGCACATAAAAATGCCAGTCAATATGTTTTTATCTGAAATGCATCTGCAGTACTGGCTAAATTTATTTTTCATAGGTTTTACAACCATAAACCCATATAGCCACAACTGGGGACCCAAAAAAAGCCTAGAGCCTGGTGAGAGCCATCTAAACGCGGATCTGTTTTCCCTTTGATAGAATGTCACAGTACAATTGGTAAAAGATGTATTTTAGGAAGGAAGGCTGTAACTAATGTTTGTGCCCTCATTTTCTCTTTGGGTTTTCTCTTGAAGGAAAAAAAGATTCCAGACATACATCACTGCTTCATATAACCTCTGATTTCAGCTCAGACCCTGCAGTGGATTTCTTTAATTTTGTGCACATATTCATATAGCACATAGAAGGCTGCATACAGGATATATATATTGTCTCTATTCCCAACCTTACTTTTTATCACCAAAACCTTTTATAAAAAATCTGTTATCCTGCAACAATGAAATTATATCTACTTCACAAACATCTCATTATCTGACATGTATGCATTGTGCAGTGTACTGATTTTGAGTTAACTAACTGCCATTCCCATAAATCTCATTAGAGAATGCACTATATCAGTTTACTTTGCCCTTGGTCAGCTGCAAACACTATAAATGTTATGAAAG
Source organism: Mesitornis unicolor (assembly GCF_000695765.1). Classification (NCBI taxonomy): domain Eukaryota; kingdom Metazoa; phylum Chordata; class Aves; order Mesitornithiformes; family Mesitornithidae; genus Mesitornis; species Mesitornis unicolor. Next base: position 1,624 of record NW_010202792.1, on the reverse strand, counting down.
CAGAACTCCTAAACATAGAGAGGTGGTTCATCTAAAATTATTCCCTGTTCCAGGAAGGATTTGTATTGCTTTCATGGGATTTAAGTTGCTGTTTTGTAGGTTTTGCATTTTATATTGTTTTTCACATCATCCGGGCAATGAACAGATGGAGGGAGTGTTGAGTGAATTTACATCAGCATATTCTACTTTAACTATTATGGAAATGTTAGGAGTGGCAAATCAGTTTTCCATAGCCCCTCTGTGTCAGATTTGCCAGCAAGTAGGAGCTATGATATAACATAACTACTCTACAAATTATTCCCTTGACATACAGACAGTCCACAACGTATGGACAATTTCTTCAGAAAGCACCACACTAGCTCTTGAAGCATCACAGAAACAAGTACATGGGTTACACAAGTAATGGTTCAAAGTAGTGCAGTTCTTGCAGCCATCTAGAGATGTTAAAATGACATATTAAAAATCATTAGAAAATAGAGCAGTCCTTAGATTATTCTTGCCCACACTGTGAGCCCAAAATGGCACTTCCTAATAGATGATATGCAAGAGTGTTACAGGGGGTGTCTCTCTCTCTTTCTGTCTCCTTCATAAATGACCCTAATAGCCTCAATAGTTTGGCTATAACTGATATACAATGGTCTGTAATTTATTATGTCAATGTTTTAAGCTAATTACCATATGAGACAATTATCTCATAGGAGATGAGAGGGAGACATTCTAAAGTATAATACTTAACACAAAGATGGAATTTAACAAGCAACCTCAGCCTTAAATCTGAATATCTTGGTTACACTGGGTGTAAAGATAGATATATTTTAAATATTTATTCCTAACTAATACCTTTATTTTATATCTTTAACTGATTTTTACCTGAACTTTACTGACATGGCTGTCTAATTTTACATCCTTTTGATAAAAGTAGCCAGAAGCACTGCTGTGCTTAAAGAAATCTGAATAATTCTGTTCAGAACTTCAAATTATAACCTTACATTTCACTGAAGTCTTTATCTGACACTTGATTTTTAGCAATGTCAATTATCTATCATTTCCAACAACTTTAGCTGAAACTCTTCATGGCTAGTACTTTTGAAATCTCTGTATTTCAGCATCGAACTTTCAAATCCAGCATATCATCTTGAAGGTTATTCTTAGAAACAGCAGCTAAGTCACTGCAATGTATAGTATACTTATCCTGGGATTGACGTCCAGGTTGTTACAGTCTAGTCAGGAAAGTCTTGCAGAATTTCCAAGTGCTTGTTTCTTGTAAGATGAGACTTCTTGTTGATTGTTCACTTGTCACAGAAGTTTGAAAACCTTTTCATCTGGAAAAATCTACTACTATTAATCTTTTAGAAAAGTAATTTTATTGGTGTGAGGCTATACTCCTACACAAAGTAGCTGGTAATTGAAATATTGTGCATGTAAAAGGACAAATGAACCGTCAAGTCAGCACAGAGTAGCATGGCAGGTTAGCATTGGCTACCAGCCACGCTCCCACCCATCCCCAGCTGGGCAGGGGGAGCAAATAGAACAGGAGTGAGAAATCGCATGGGTCGAGATAAGGACAGGGAGCACGTTCACCAGCTATGGTTGTGGGCAAAACAGACTCAACTTGGGGAAAATT